>NW_027312746.1:0-26274 GCF_040954645.1 Diabrotica undecimpunctata | reverse complement strand
ACGCGCTATCTCAGAGTAATTATGTAAAATATTAAAACAATAAACAAAGATCCGACGGAAAATTATAAAAAAACAAATTAAACTGACGTTAGAAAATTCACCAATTAAAAAATCAATATTAAATTCAATTGAACAGAAATACCTTAATATTATGAATTCACAACCTTTTAAATAACACTCTTTTATTAAACTACAAAAACCTGATCACTTAATAAGGCCTGTAGTTTCTTTTCATCATTATCATTAAAGCTCGGATTTATAGGCAACAAAAATTGAAGAAAAAGGCGCCTATATAGGCAAAGATTTTTATTAAAAATGGCAGGAATATTAACATTTAGGCAAAATATAGGCAATAAAGGCATATAACTTATTATTTATAGTACAAAGTGAATTAGCGTAATATTAACATAAGGCAGGTATATTTACACATTATAATCATAACATTAGTATAAATAAACTAGTAACTAAATAACTGTAAATTATTAATTAAACATTGTAACCACTTAAAATTTTATCATTAATAGAAACAACTAAATGTTTTTCAATATTTTCGGTCTTAAAACTATGTCTTCGATCACTTAAAATTAATTTGTACATTCAAAACGAACGTTCGACATCGACAGATGTAATTGGAGCATATTTCAGAGCGGATAATAAATCTGGCATAATTTGAAATTACTCGGAAAATGTCCCATTCAAAACTTTAGCAACATTAGATAAAAACGAAAAACCTTCATTCTTGTCGAAAACATATTTCATTTTTTTTTTAAATTAATTGACCGTTACTTCCAGGTGCCGATTTAATTTTCCTCTTTAAATTATCTATTAATTTTACCGACCCATATAAATTTATCTCTTGTTTTTCTAATAAGGTAATTGTGGTAACTATTAATTTATAATTGTCATTGATATAAGCAAGTTCCTGTTTCAATTTGGGATTTTTTAATATTTTTTTGCTTCTCGAATGGCTTCGGAAATATCATCATCAAATTCTGACATAACTAATTCTATTTCTTTGCAGTGTTCAAAGTAAAAAAACTGCTTCGAGCCAGGTTCTCTACCTTGTAATTACTGGTTTAGGTGGCAAAGGGACACCGGGAAGTCTTTCTTTATATATTTGCACCCTCAACGGAGCCTTTACAAAAACTTTTTTCATAAAATTTATAAAATGATTTACCAACGGAAACAAATTTCTTATTTCTTCAGCAATTCTATTTACCCCGTGGGCTACACAAGTGCAATGAATTAAATTAGGATAAAAAATCGTTAAAGTAACAGCAGTTTTTAACATATATGCCGCATAATCTGAAAGCAATAAAACTATTTTATTCACTGGTATAGCGTTGGGTAAAAAGAGGTTTGTTAAACTATCTTGTATAAATCGACTTATTGTTAAATTCTTTGTTTTTTCCAATTCTTTAACGGCAACTAAATAAGGTTTTCTCGCAAAGTTTTCGTTCAAAATTCCAATCATTAAATTAGCTATATACTTGCCGCATACATCTGTCGTTTCATCCACGATAATATACAAAAAATTGCCCTCTAACTCCCGCTTAATTTTTGAAATACATTCCACATAACATTTTTCCACAGTATGTTTTCTCAATGTACTCTCGTACATTGGGTTTATAGGGTTATAAGGATTTATTAAGATATTTTTCGAAAAAGCATTTAAAACTAGCGTTATTAACTTTATATAGAGAAATGTTGGATGCAATTAATGAAATCATCATCTGACATAAATCAAATTTAAATGCGTCTTCCTCCTTTTTGTTTTGAACTGCTTAAACTATCCCGCAGATATATTTGGGCTAACTTAGAGGAATTAAATTTTTCCAAATTACGTTTATGAAGTGGGGTTCCACAATGCTGGTTAATAAAGTACTTTTTTCTACTTGAAATCTAAGAATTAAAAAAAAATAATTAGAATTCTAAAACCGCTTTAGAATTTAGTTATGTTGTGGGACGAGAAAAAAAGAGAAAAAATAAAACTTACCGATTTGCCGCATGGTTTATAAAATGCTCCATCTCCTTCTAGAGAAAGTTCCGAATAAGGTGCGATCCATAGCCTTAATTTAGATGTCATCTTTTCACACAAATGTCTAAAACGTTTTAAAACGTGTTCTTTGCTTTTCGGTGTACGCAACAAAACTAAACTAGGATATAGCAATTTGTGACTAAAATCTGATACAGTAACCGACTGTACAACTGATAATAAACTAATAAAGCTTAGGGATTTCCAAATAGTTAACCCTCAAGTCTCGATCAGGTACATTTTTCTAGAAATCTGTTATATAAACAAACCATTGATATTTTAATATTGAACCAAAATTTTATTATAGAATGGTTTAGTAATAGAATAATATCATAGGTAGCACCATAAAATTTTAAAAAAGGCACAAATAGGCGGAATTTACGAAAAAAGGCAAAAAGTGCAAGAAACAATTATAATAGGCAAAATAGGCAAAAAAGGCATTTTGCCTATAATCCGAGCTTTAATCATCATCATTCTCTTATTGACCAATGTCAAATTCTTCACTAGGTTATTATTATTTTTCTCTTCAAAGTACATACTTCTCTCTTTAGACATTGCGCCAAAAAATTATGCTTAATTTTGTCGAAAGCTTTCCCATAGTCTATAAAAGCGATGTAAAAATCCTTTTATTAGTCTCGATATTTTTGAGCAAGAGTTGTGAAACTATATAGAGCTTCTCTTTTTTAGGAGCCATTACGAAGGACTATTACTAAAATCTATTACTTATATCCACTGTACACTTTCTGAGTATTCTTGTATGTATCACTTGTAAAAATATAACTCCAACTAACGTTGGGGGCCAATTTTTTCGATTTCCACTAACTCTAGTCTCTTAAGTGTAGGTGTCTTATCTTAAATGCAAATATGAACAAAAAGAAATGTCAGATAAATTAAAGATAATATTAACTAATCATATTAATTATATCTACATTAAAAGGCAAAGATATTTTAATACTAATAAGAAAAAAAAACAAAATCCTGGCTAAAGCTGTATGAAAATGTGAAAATGATACTTATGGCTTCATGTAGTTAAAAAATATATCTTTTTGTTGTCGTTAGTGTTGTTGCAGTTAAATAGATGGTGTGGTTTTAGGCCATGTTACTACAGCTTACTCCTGTTGTAGTTGAACGTAGATAAAGTAGGTTCATGTCACTTTATTTCCCACTTTGGTGGGAAATCACAACCAAATAGGGTGAATCCCACCCATTTTGTGTAGGTATATCGCCAGATTTGTATTAAAGAGCATAGTTATTGCGTTTAAGGAAATTACCAGCAGGAAATGTTTGGCGACTGTGGTAAGTGAGAAAATAGCTAGAGCCAGTTATGCCGAAACAGATTGGACAAATGTATTTTTTATTTTACTGTATAAAGAAATTTAAAATATATAATATAATGGTTTGTTAAAACTTATCTCCTAAACTGATATCTCTTAAAGACAGTTGGATTTATGTCATTTTTATGTATATACATATACTAATATATCTATGTAAATTAATATTCTTTGTTCTTTGTTTCAGGTAAGCACAGTCGTAGTTTATTTATACAACGTAAGTGAAAAGTTATTTGTTGATGCCGGGTTCCTGACCTATTCATTTTTTTATTAAATTTATAACCATATAAATTACCATAAACAATTACTTAATTCTCTTTTATCTTAGCGCTGTCACCAATGTTACACTGCTCTAAAACAACTTTATTCAACAGTAACTTTTTTACAATATTTTAACAGACTGACAACTATAAACTTCTTCTTCTTCTTCGGGTGCCTGTCCGTTCCGAACGTTAGCGATCATTCTAGATATGATGACTTTGTTGGTTGCTATACGGAATAGCTGTGTGAGGTTTTTCTATACCATGCTCTCAGGTTAGCAAGCCAGGATATTATTTTTCGTCCTAGTGCCCTCTTTCCTTCAAATTTACCTTGCAAAATGCATTTAAGTATCTCATATCTGCCTTGATTTCTCATTATATGAGAATATTGATCAAATCCGCTGCTGTGTTCATCCTCTGTAGTATTCCTTCATTGGTGACTTTATCTATCCATGGTATCTTCAGGATCCGTCTGTATAACTATAGCTCAAAAGCCTGAAGTTTTGATAGAGTTTTCGCCTTTAATGTCCACTTTTCCACCTCGAACAGAAGCACTGAGTTCATGTAACATTTAAGGAGTCTAAGAGTGTATTGCTTTATGGATTTTATCTTCCTGATATCTAATTTGCATTTTAATCTTTTTGTTGTACTTCTAACGGTTTTTCCCGGAGATCCGATTGAGGTGCTTACTCCGGAATTGAATTTCGTTGCAAGTATAGCCATTTGATTCTACTAGGAATTATCCAATCCGAATATTTAATGAGGTGTCTTATCCCAATCTTTCTTCCTCATCTTTATGCCGTTGACCACTTCCACGGTTCTTCTACCTTTGAAGCCAGTTTCCCAACTCCAGGACAACTGGTGCCCTATCGTTTACTAACCCTCCACTTGAAGCTGTTGGCCAGTAAACGGGGGATTGCTTATACCGGCAATTGCTTGGTGAAATTTTCGCCATATTTGGCTACCCTTACTTAGTTTCGTCTTCGGAGTGCATGACTTTTGTTTTGTTTAAATTCATCATGCACCATGCACTCCGAAGACACCGTGACAATAATAAACGATAAAGTTATAGAAAAAGTTGAAGAATATATATACTTAGGACAAAAAATAATACTAAATAGGGAAATTCAAACTGAAGAAATAAAAAGAAGAAGAAAGTTAGCTTGGGCAGCATTCGGTAAACTGAACTATATACTCAGAAATCAACAAATTCAATTACATCTTAGATCTAGAGTTTTTGATGCATGCATTATTCCGATATTAACTTATGCGGCACAAACATGGACAATCACAAAAAAGAATATGAATATACTTAGAGTCACTCAACACGCGATGGAAAGAGCAATGCTAGGTATATCACTTAAGGACAAGAAAACAAACACATGGATAAGACAGAAAACCAAAGTCACCGATGTCGTGCAAAAATCATTAAAGTTGAAATGGGAATACGCTGGACATGTAGCTAGGAGCGATCTAAAAAATGGCACAGATCAATTTTAACCTGGAGACCATACCAACACAAAAGACCCAGAGGCAGACCTCCTATGAGATGGACAGATGATCTGAAAAGGACTGCCGGAAAAAATTGGCTACAAGTAGCGTACAATAAAAAACAATGGAAAGGAAGACTTGAAGAGGCTTATGTTCAGATGTGGACGTGAATGGCTAGACGAAGAAGAAGAAGACTTAGTTTCGTCTGCAGACAAACGCAGTTGGTCGGGGTGTGGCACGTGGAGCCATAAGTGAGAATTAGTTGTCTTATGAGAACCAGTTATCAAGAACCATCTCCCGTCTATGACGCTATGTGGTCGTTCCGATAAAAGGTGCTACCTCTATAACACAACTCTACACCCCTAAAGTAAACTTGAAAACTCAAAATACTACTGTTTGTTATAAACTGTCAACAACATCTGTTTTTATATATTTTCTGATGTTTCAGACTACTTCTTCTTCTTTTGTTTTTATGGCTTCCACGTCATGGTGATACGCCAGCTCAATTTGGTGGTGACCCCGAAAAAGTCTGGCTCTAAATCAATTAGAGGCCACTTACTTGTGCCAAATAGTTTTGTAAAAAAAAATTTATTACTAATTAAAAGGTTATGATAGTAAACACTACAAAAAGTATTGAGCATAGTCGATTATAAATTTAATTTATTAATTGTAGGCGCAATATAGTAATTTTTGAATTATAATTCATATATAAAAAATGAATAAAAAATTATTTTTATCAAATTAAAATTCAAAATAATATTACAACAAAGTATAATGCTCAAAATATCTGTACAATTTACAAGGATATGTTTGCTTCTGTTCTATTTGGCACAAACACGCACCTCTTTTCTTCGTTGACAGTAGATTTACTCATAGAGTTAGAATCTATGGAGAAGCTATGAGCATATTAACGTGTGTATTAAAAACGGCGTAGGTAGGCGTGGCTAACGATGATACCAATATGGCGATGGGATCATGTCCGGACTCAATAATATTAAAACTACTATAAAAATATTACTAGTTATTCAGAAGATTTAATAATAATCTAAAAAAGTGGAATACATTTTTAATAAACTATGATTTATTTATCCCGCGGTAAACACTAAAAACACGATATATTATACATAAAGATAAATTAATACAGTCAAATACTATTAATTTATTCTCTGAAGTACGGGCCATTACTTTGTTTACATATTTGTATACTAACCTGTAGAACGTTATTCCTGAAGATTTTTTATTAACATTGCTTCTGCTACTGCAACTACGTTGAGAACAAGAAACCATTATTATGCACTATCACAATATATTATTACAGTTTCTATAAAAGTATTATAAAACTAAAAATGTTCGAAAAACAATAAACGTAAACAAACGTATACGATCTGTCAAAAGTGTCAAAACAATCTTAACGATATGGCCGAAGCGAGGTCGTTTTTAGTCACGTGATGCCCTCTCCATAGATTCTAACTCGATGTCTTTACTGCACGAACGACGACAGGGGAATGACGTTTCAGACTTCACTAGACATTTTAGGATTGACATCTCGAATATTGTAGATTTTTTCTTTTTCGTCAAAGAACTTTTTCTATGTGGTATAAATCTTACGAAATTTTCGGACAATATGTTAATAATGTGAAATGTATAGTGAATGGGGTGAAATAGCTATTGTAAGTAACTAGAATTGGTATTCTGGTTACTAACAAAATAAATGGAGATGCTTTTAGTAAAGTTAACATTAGTAAATTAAGAGTAACACAACACGTCGAAACGTTGTAAAGTAAAATTGTGCCTTATTCCCAATAAAAATAATAAATTATGTTAATGTAGTAAGAATAATAAAAAATTAAATATTTCAGTACTAAATTAATACTTTTTTACACATGATGAGTGTATATAAAACAAATATTAATTTGAAGGTAATTCTTTTTAAAATAACTCTGTACGCGTTTGTTAACAATGTAAAAGAAACTAGACCGATCTTTTTGTAAAAATATGTTCTCTTTTGTGAATTTTGTTACATAACATTGTCATCGTAACTTCGTTAGAAAAACTTTTCCTAATTATTTTTTTCCCGGAATAAAACACATATGTTATGTATTTTCCAACTGCCATTATACGGTTTCCCTCGCTACAATCCCCATCGGATAGAAAGTTTACAGAAAAGAGTCATCCTTTCAGGCATTAATCATTTTAGCTTTACATGTAACCTGTCCTTTATCCATTCATTACCGATTTAAACTGATGAATGGTAGCATTCCTATAAACTCCATCCTTCTATTTAATTAAATAGGTTACGGATTTTACAACATGGGGGAGCGAAAGTGCTTGATACAAAGTGTCAATGTTTTCCCGCTTTAATAGAGACCTTGTCGGGTTCATGAATACTGGATTTCGGTAATCCCACTTTATTGTATCGAGGAATGTCTGTGAGAAACTTTTAAACATTTGGTATAAATGAAATGGTGAATGCTAATAAAAATAAGTCGTCTACCTTTAAACGTGATATAAATTAAGGGAAGACAAAGGATGAATGTTAAAACCATGAAGTCTCTTTGTTTTAACTTATTCAATTATTTTATACTGGGTCTCCGAAATCTCGTGGAGTTAGTATTTCCGTAATAACGAAAAATATGAAAAGCGACTAAAATGTACTTGTTTTTAATTGCTTTTGGGGCAATTAGAAATATGCTTTATTGTCACTGAAAATTGTACAATTTGTAACGATTATTTTGCTTACCACATTGGGATCATTATAGGGGGTTAAAAATTGGGGCCAGAATTTACTGAGGTGGAGATAGGGCAAGCAAAACGAATCGAAACGTTGGCGAACGGCCACTCAGGGTTTATTTGAAAGTTGGGTCACGGATAAGTGAATGGCAAGGGGGATGGATTGGGGCAACTACAAAAATAAAACAAAGGAGTACTTACATGAATATCCTGGAACAAAACACAATACAAGAAAGTTCTCAAGCTATTTGAAATGGACGCCGCTTTGAGGAATTTTCCTGCTGGACGAAAGAAAAGATTCTTCCTTCCTAAAAACACCAAAGAGGTTAGGAAATTTTTTTTCTAAATAAATAAACAAAAAAATGGTTTAGGAAAAAAATCACACATTTAACCTTTTAACCTTTATTATAAAAACCTTTTATTATAGAGGTTAACCTTTTTTATAAAAAACGAAAACAAAATCTCAAATATGATTAGGTATTTACCAAATGTCAAAAATAAAGCTAGCTGTCAGATGTCAATATTAAATTTTAAACAGAACAAATAATATGACCGCTAGATCTAGACCACACCCTAGCATCTACAATTTTAATTATTACAATTTCTTAAATTGTTTAAAAGCAATTACTAATGAAACAATGTCTATTTTTACTTTAAAAGTTTAAACATAAAAAGTTACCTGGGTGTCACTAAAATTTCTGGGGTTAGGAACTTTTTCTTTTTTTTTCGTCTTTATAGAGGCGGGGTCTGGAATCTTCAAAAGACATCTCAGTCCAGGACGCCGTATGACTAACTTTAGTGCAGGATTCGTTCTTCGTACTCCCGGCGATAGTTCCCGAGGTACTTTAAAATGCCCTCTCGTCGCCGAGTCTACGCCGAACGCCTACCTGCTAAACCAGACCCTCCTCTGTCATCCAGCGATCCGGAAGCGGAATGGCCGCTGTAAGGCCGGCATGACTTCCGAATCACTACCTTTATTCATTCATTCTCCATTCATACACATCCACACTCTATTCATCAGCAAAGAGGTTCCCTGTCTCGTTCCAGGTAGCGCGTAGAAGACACTCATCGCTCCTAGTTCGGCATTATTTCCAGATGGGCATTTCCTCCTTCCCCACAGTCTGACTCACGCATTCCAACTCATACAGTGTGACCCACTTTTCTAGCTTCACCTTTCAGCATCATTCACTCTTACCTTTTGCGTAGGTTTAACAGTCTTTCTTCCTCTTCCTTTTTCTTGATCACTGCACGGATATAGCTGTGTATGTTAGTCCAAACTAATTTATTTTTAATCATTCTCTCAATAATTTCTCTCACTGTAACAAAATTCACACCTGTCTCTCTCTCCATTCTGTTCCTTTCCACTATCCATCTGCTGCAATCTAACATCGTATGTGTCACAGTGTCCGAGTATTCACAGTATAGGCATTCATCTGTATCAGCCTTTCCGATCCTATAGAGGTACGCCCTAAAACACCCGTGTCCTGTGAGCACCTGCGTCAGGAAATAATCCAGTCGCCTGTGGCCACAGTCCACCCAATCTCTTATGTTAGGGATCAGCATTTTCGTCCATTGTGCCACATCTTCAGTGTTGTTCCATTCTTCTTGCCATCTTTCAACTGACCTTTCCTTTTCTATCTTTTCTCGGCCACAGTAAGGTTTGGACCTCTTCTGTCATAAAGCTCTTTCTTTCCACCGCCAAAACATGCAACGGAACACATCCAGTGATGGTCCATAAGGCTGCCGCAGACACAGTCCTGTAGGCGCATGCCACTCGCAACAGACTTGTTCTGTCTACTCGTGTCATGAGACTCCTACAAACAGTTATCTCTACCGCCTCGCTCCAGACTGATGTCGCGTAGAGGACAATCGACTGTACAACACCGTGTAAGACCCTCCTACTTTCGGATTTGGGTCCTCCAATGTTCGGCATCACCCTCTCCAGGGGTTAGGAACTGGACTTACAAAAATTTCTAACTCTGAGATAGCGCGTAGATTCACCGCCACACGAACAAATTTATCTCCAAACTACGAAAATTGAGGCTGAAAGTTAGGGGCACTGGACGCAAAATTTGAAGCTTCTGTTTTTAAAAAACTGGAACCATTGTCCTCCGGAGGCGTGTCAGCCGGGAGCTGACAGCCGTGCCGGACGCATCAAGGAATTTGGATATCGGTCAAAATACTTGGGAAGTCCAAGTTTGGCCAAATCCAAATTTCTAATTGATTCGATGCAGGGAAATTCCACTTTCGCTACGTAAAACAAAGGATTTGTTTTACATAAAAGCAGGTGGATTTTCTCTCATCGATCAGTCGAGCTTGCCTCTTCTACTGTAGACCTAGTCGGTACTATTATTGTTCCAATTAAGTTATTGTTTTATTTCTGATTTTCTGTATACCTTTTTATTTTAGCAATATTGTATATTCAGACCTTTTCAGGTTAGGATATTACATTGATCTATATTTGTTCATGTACTGATTGTTTATTTTTCTTGTATTTTGTGTCTAAGTTGTTCTTCCGTGAGTTAAGAACACTTAGAAATATTTATCTTGCTTTTTTCTATTTTATATTTTGATTTGTACTTTGTCTAAGTAGTTCTTTCCGGTAAGTCAAAGAACTCTTAGAAATATTTTCATAATCATTGTTGCATTATTATTTCCGATATTTTATTTAAGATATTTTCTTTCTTAAGTTAAGAAAATACTTAATACATTAAATTTGTTTCTTTCATTTTCTATTTTATGCTAAGTTGTTTCTTCCGTAAGTCAAGAAACACTTAGCAATATTTTCACATCTTTTCTATATTTGATTTTTCTTATTTTCTATTATAAGTCGTTTCTTCCGTAAGTCAAGAAACACTTAGATATATTTCTATAATCAGTTTCATTTTTGCATTTCTCGTTTTATATTTTGAGTATTTTATTTTTCCACTCTAAGTCGTTTCTTCCGTAAGTCAAAAAACACTTAGAAACATTTTTCTTTGCATTATATTTTTATACCATTTAATTTACTTGTTTACTAAGTTATTCCTTCCGTAAGTCAAGGAATGCGTAGATCATTTTTACCTATCTGTTTTCCATTTTTGCTCTGTTACTTTGTAACTGGTCCTTGGAACCGTTACCTATAACAGATATTTGTCACTGGAACTGTTATCTATAACAGCGGTGGTATTTAACCTTTCTACCAGCGACAAACCAAAGATGGTAAATACCCGATCCAATTACGGGGATAGGAAGAAGCCTGAAGAGCCGGCGATGGGTCCTACAGGCCCAAATGCCCCCTCTCGGCAACACCATGTGGGTATTTTTCAAAATCGCTGAAAACGCCTCAAATCTCTTAGATACAAATCTCTTAGGTGAGAGACGACATAAACAAAAACAGTGATTACTCTTATCTGAACTGACACATTACATTGAGTATAAATCACTTTATTTTTCTTCTTCTCTAACATCCAGAAACGGTAGGTACTTCCTAGATGATTTTGATATTACATTTTTTTAGCTGTTTTGATAAGTTTTAGATAAGTTCCTTTGTTCTTAGAGATATATTCAGTGACATAGACGTTGGTAGTAAATTTCTTTATGTACAGTAGTAAACGCATATTCTTGGCTGGTATGCGGATACCTTTGTTAGTCCAGAGTTTGTGACATTTTGACTTAATTGTAATTAAAGGAAATGCCTTATTAAAAATACAAACAAGTCTATCTAAAAAATCACTAAAATTATAGTACACGAGCGGAAGAAATCCTACCTAAACGTTGGAATGACATTTTAAATATAGTAATCATTCAAATTACTATACTATACTATCTATATAATAGATAGTATAGTATAATAGAGAATAATGACTCTCTCTATAATATGTCCTTTCCCGGTTCTCTCTCCTCCCAGCATCTGCCACCAAGCATCACTTTCCTTGGTTACTCTCTTGCAGTTATCCACCCTCGTTATCACTTTAGCATCGGTTTTTACTTCGTCTATCCACCGCTTCTTTGGTTTTTCTACTGGCCGACGTCCCACCATAGTTCCACTAAATGTTCTAATAGGTATTGTATTATTATCCATTCTTGTAAGGCCTGCCCAGTGCAATCTTTGTATTTTTACATAATTTGCTAAAGAGGATTCTTTGTAATATTGATATGACTCGTGGTTGAACCTTATTCTTTTGATAAGATTGTTGTATATGAGCCCCAATGTTCTTCTCAATAACTTATTTCGAAAGTATTAATATGGTTTATTGTTTTTGTGTCATGATCCATGTTTCTACAGCATATGTTGCTATTGGTCGTATATATTTTGGTTTTATATATTTTGAGGTTTACTACCCTATCGATGTCTTTGGAATTTTCTTTCTACCTTTCACTGGGGTTGGTTACCCAATCTCCGGTAAGATTGCTTAGATTTGCCTGGGTGCACCCGTGAATCCCGGGTAATTAGACCGGTGATTACATACCGAGAGAAAGTAATGTATCTTACGAAAAAAGATAAAGAAAAACTAAGAATAAAAGAAAAAAAAATGAAAAGAATACACGGCACAATAAAGACAAACCAAGGAGAATATAGAAGACTAACGAACCATGAAATACGAAATATAGCCGAAGCGAAAAACATAGTAAAATTTAATAAAGCACAAAAACTGAGATAGTTTGGATACATACAAAGAAGAGAAGACGATGCGATGTTCGGAAAGATTTCTGCGGTTAGTACAATTAAACTTAGAGCTAAGATTAATACTATTATAAAAATTAATATTAAACTCACCAGTCTTTCAGGTTGAACCGCATTGATTTACATTGTGCCGAGCTTTCGACATCCTCTCTGATGTCTTCTTCAGCGCTTTCGAGGTCTCAGCCTCCCGAGCCCCCACACACTACTGCACTGATCACTATTCACTTCACTACTAGTAGTAGTTAAACTAGTTTAGTGTTAATATAAAAAATATTAACAATTCAGTAATAAGCGGACATATAGAAGTAAGACGCTATAAGAATTATTTACTTCTGTTGTCACTCCCCAAGGGTCTTAAAATAACCCAAGTTATCAAAAAAAAGTAGCTTCGAAGCGAAAAAAATAAGTTTTTTTAATTTTTTTAAAAATTATTAAAAATAAATAGGTTCTCCTTCAATTTTTTTGGAAAATTTTTAAACATAGCATACTGGGATTCTAATCTATTGATTAAATCAGTTTCAGCTTGTGAATATGAAATCGATCTTTTTCGACGAAAGCAACCGTCCTATATAGTTAGGGTGACCATAATTTTTCAACAAAAAAAAGTACATTTAAAATTTTTAAGAAAATATGTACATTGCTAGTGCCCTAGGAAATTTTTCTGGTCAAAATTTTACACTCTGAGATAGCGCGTATGATAAGAACGATTTTTTTTAATCAAACATAAGTATATAAAATATGTATGATAACTTTTAATAGTTAATTTTCTTTCGACATTCCTTCCTGAACATCTTGATCATCATTTTGGTACCAGTCGTACTTTTTGGAACTATGAATTTCCTTCAGAAGTTGTGGTTTACTGTTTAAGAACTGAAACATTTCATTGCACGAAACTTTAAAGTTTGTGTAGACTTGCATGATGGCTTCCAGAGTAGATATTTTCAACTGCGATTTATTGGGACTCCAATAGTTATTGATATTTGAGAACAACCTCTCAAACGACGCACTGGTTCCAGGCAGACAAAAAACAAACTCACATAGGATTTTGAGATTTTTCAAAGCACATTCTTTTTGGAAGATTTCGAGCCATCGATCTTCGGTAGAAATATTTTTCGAATTCCAGTCTGCGATTTTATCTTCTGTTATGTAGGTTCGTATTAGACTAACTTCATCAAACAGTTCATCCTGATTCAATATCGGTCCTATGTTGTCTTTGAAAGCCTCACAGGACGATAAAATTTCAGCCCAAGAAACTTGTCTTTTCAAGTTAACCCATCCGAATAGCTTAAGTTCACCTGAATTTTCACTCCAGTTTTTCAAATATGTTACACAATTTGAATAGAACTGCTTGACATGCGTGATAAAGATATCCCGATAGTTCACACTTAGGTCAAGGTCTTCCATATTTTCAAGTTTTGAAAGTGACTCTCTTACTTTAAGCGGTAAAAATAACTCATTTAAGCGATTTTGAAGCTTATTTATGAGTTCGAAATACTCCAAAGCGGCTTCTGTTGCTCATATTTTGTCACCTTTTACATCTAAAATCACTTTGTGGAAGAGCAGCAACAGCAACTAAACTCAGAGATAAATAAATTAACTGAAGGAAGCGTTGAATGGGCAGATATGAAAAAAGCCGTACTAAAAGCGGGAAAGGAGGTCCTAGGCGAAGAAGAGAAAATAACTAAAAAAGACTGGATGACACCGGAAATAGTTGAGCTAATAACTGAAAAAAGAAAATACAAAAATAAAGATGAAAATAAATATAAAACCATCAAGAATAAAATCAAATATGAAATCAGAAAGGCTAAGGAGGAATGGATGAACAAAGAATGCCAGGAATTGGAAGAACTCAGCAACAAACATGACACCTCAAACTTACATAAAAAAATAAAAGAACTTACAGGCAACACCAGACAAAGAAGAACACTAATAACAAGAGATAATAATGGAGAAATACTTACTAAAGAGAGCAAAATAAAGGAAGTATGGGAACAATATATAATCCATCTTTTCCATGACGAGAGAGAAAATGAACAAGATATAGGTGAAGAAAAATAATACCTACAAATTTTACCCTCAGAAGTAAAGAATGCCCTACAGAATGCAAAACAAGGAAAAGCACCGGGTCCTGATCAAATTCCAGTTGAACTGTTAAAAGCCTTAGATAACGGTAATATAAAGAGACTCACCCGAATTCTCAACCACATATATGTAGAGGGCAACATCCCGGAAGAATGGCTTAAATCACAATCACAATCATTAAAAAACAACAATCCCAAATCATAAGCCTAATGTGCCACCCTTTAAAGATTCTCTTGAAAATTGTTCAAAACCGAATTTATAAGAAATGTGAGGAGCAGATAGATGAAACTCAGTTTGGCTTCAGAGGAGGCATGGGTACAAGAGAGGCATTATTTGCGTTGACGGTACTCTTGCAGAAATGTCGGGAGTATAACAAGAGTGCATATGTATGCTTCATAGACTTTAGGAAGGCCTTTGACCGAGTGCAGCATATGAAGTTAATAGATGAATTAAAAAACATCAATTTAGACAAAAAGACATTAAGTTTATTAAGGCTATATACTGGAACCAGAAAGCAGTAGTAAAGGTGAACGATATAGAAACGAATAATATACCGATTGCGAGAGGGGTTAGGCAAGGATGCGTCTTGTCTCCGACGCTTTTCAACGTGTACTCACAGGTCATATTCAGAAAAGCCTTATGGGAAAGAAAAGAGGGAATAAGAATTGGTGGAGAAATCATAAACACCATGAGATTTGCAGATGACACGGTAATTATGGCTGAGAGTATAGAAGATCTACAAACTTTACTAGATGCAATAAATAGTGAATGCATTCAAATGGGACTTGACATCAACACAGATAAGACCAAATTTATGATAGTATCAAGGAGTCCAATAAATAATGAACAACTAACTCTTGGTGGACAGCAAATAGAGAGAGTGACAAAATATAAATATCTGGGAGCTTACATCAACACAGAATTAGATCCAGACCAAGAGATCCGGGTACGAATAGAAATAGCAAGGGCAGCGTTCTTAAAATTCAAACAATTGTTCTGTGACAAAAATCTGAATATTGCGCTGAGACTGAGGTTTGTTGAATGTTACGTCTAGTCGCAACTATTGTACGGGGTAGAAACATGGACACTAAAAACGCAAATAGTTAAAAAGATTGAAGCCTTTGAACTTTGGATATACCGGAGAATGTTGAGAATCCCATGGACTGCCAGGGTCACCAATGAGGAAGTGCTGAGAAGAATGGGTCGAGACAAAAAATTGTTGAGAACGATAAAAGTACGCAAGACTGCATACCTTGGACACATACTAAGAAATAATAAATATAGCCTTCTGCAGGTCATCATGCAGGGTAGAGTCTATGGCAAAAAGGGAATAGGTAGAAAGAGGAAGTCATGGCTGCGAAATATTCGAGACTGGACAAACATGACTGTAGACGAATTATTCCACGTTGCAAAAGACAGAGAAGCTTTTAAAAATGTGGTCGCCAACCTCCGTTAATGGGGACGGCATAGGAAGAAGAAGAATTATCAGCAGACATTCCGACGCATTTTTGTAGTAGATTATGGTGATTCAAAACATTGATCACGTAATCTTTAAACTGCTCTGATGTTTCACCAGGTAAGTCACGTAGCTGAAGTAATTTCATTTGGACACCATTTTCTCCATCAAAATATTTTACCATTAAGGGCACAACTTAAATTTCTCTATGATTCGACGAATCGATTGTGATGCTAACGAAATTTTTTCGAAAATATTTTCAGAACTTAAATTTTCTTTTTTAACAAAGGTTTCCAATTTGCTGCTTTTCGAGTTCGCATTAGCAGCCAACATGTGTTTTTTCTTTGACAAATGTTGTTTGATATACTGCGACCACTGTTAGAAATATTAACATCACTTTTACAAACTTGGCAAAACACAATATGCGGTGAAACATTTGATTTTTGTTTCATAAAAGGATACTCCGCTTGTAACTCGACGTTAAAATAGCATTTTCTTTTAGGCGGTGACATGATGAAATTGTTTATTTTTCCACACAGCACAAAATAATATAAAAAACGAGAAAAACTGCCGGAATTTAAGACAAAAGGTTAATAGACTAATCAACAGTGAGCGCACAAGTAACAAATAAACATAAACATACGACGAGATATATATTTTTACTAAATAAATAAGATAATAAGATCTTGCTGCGAAATGAAATAGACAGTGATGGGAGGGAGATGGGCGTATCGGTAATAAACTAAACTAGACGATGACGCTGCGACGAGAGTCGCAAGTGACTCCTGCGCCGATCGATTGCTGCTAAAGATAGGAGATTCTGATTCTTCCGCAAAAGATCGATTCTTGAATCAATTCGAATCATAATTATATTTTGTTTGGACAAGAAGTAGGACTTAATTTTGTGTAATTAAGAAAAAGAGTACATTTAGGTGTACTTCATAAATTTTAAAGCACAATAGGACAGCGTTTGAAAAGAAAGTACTGTCCTACTAAAAAAAGTACATATATGGTCACCCTATATATAGTATGCTTTAATTACATAAGAAGCTAACAACAACATTAAAAACCAGTAAAATAATTAGTTGTATTAATTAATTCGTGTTTTTGCAACGGGTCAAATATTTATCGGATAATAGAGATATTCAATTGTCGCGATGAAATCTAGATTTTTGTACAATTCCATTATAAAGCTCGCTTGAGTTATTTGAGGCATGCACACAAACAATATATTAAATTTTATTATTTCACATTAATAACGAATACTGTACATTGTGTTATGAAATGCAACTAATGAATAATTAAAAGTAATAAATTTTGAAACGTAAACCGTATAGTTTTTGCATTTGATATTTAATAAAATGTACATTTTTCGTTAAATAAGCATCCAAAATATTTATTAATTTTGTGTGTAGTCGACTGATTGATTTATAATTATTTTATAACATGTATGCACAATTTATTAATAATGCCTAAGTTACGACAAAACTTCCAGTATCAGTGTTTTTTTTTTCAAGCTCTAAAACAGCCAATATCAAGCCAGGACTGTCATTTTTTAGCATTTATCCATAATCAATTTTTTACTGGAACAGTTTTTTTTTTTAAATTTTAAGAAAATATGTGAAAATATATTTATTCATGTGTCACATGTGTTATACTGAGGAAGACGATGATGGCGGTATTTCAGCTATAGAAAGAAGTGAACAAGACGGCGAAATGTATATTCAATGTATAATGAAAATGAACTTGACCACAGAATGTGTAAAACAACTAAAACAAGAAAAAATAGAAAGTGAAGAGGATATCGAAATAGATTATCAAACAGAATCCAACCACAAAATATGTGACGAGCCGAAAAAAGTAGAAAGCAATAAAGATTACACCGATCAAGAACCAAAAGAAATTGAATAAGAAAGATAATGAACCGAAACAAGTAGAAAATAGCAAAGGTAATAAAACCAACAACAAAGTTTATAAAAACCCGATGATAAGTGAAGAAGATCGTAAAGACTATGGAACAAAAGTGAGCCAGATGTCAGAGAATAATGCAAATGGCGACATGGACGTCGAAGAACTATTTAATCTTTACCAAAATGAAATGACAAATTATAAGTGATTTATAGTAGGTAGATTTAATAAAAGTTTTTGAACAGTGATTTCAACTTTTTATTTGTTTTTAATCATTGCTTTGACATTCTTTATTAACTGAAAATTTTGAGTCCAATAGTTGAATTTTTTGTGCAATAACTAATCTCCGTTCAAAAATTGTTGAGAGAACGAAATGTGCCTCAAAGTTATAAAACGGTCGTAAAATTTGTATCATCATAGGCGATCCTGAGGTGTTTATTCATTAAATAATAATATAATGTTTTGATACTGTTATATATAATATTAATAATGTTTTGATACTAATATATTTAGCAAAAAACAATTAAAACTTTCACGGCTAATGTTGGTTATTATATTATATTAATAAAAATAAGAATTTAACCATTAACAATTTTGTAAATAAGAATACCTTATCTCTTTGGATATTTCAATACTAATCTTCGCGTTTAATCACTTTACTAGAAAACCTGGAATTCATATCCGAAGGTACTATTCGTTGCAAGATAATTAGGATGGAATTCCCCAGATTTTTAATAATATAATGGGTATAAAGGTGCCGGCTTTGGCCACGTACCTCATCTGTTGAGTTTATATTCGAAACTTAACTTGAAAGGGTGAAGTTATTACGAACGAAAACAATTTTTTTGTTTAGTATGTTTTTGATCGCATGTAATTTACGGCTCGTCGGTGTTTCCGCGTCTACGGCAGTAATTAGCGTCTCGAATATTTCTTTTGCGAATTATATGCAGTACGTGAGTGATTTTTTATTCCATATACCTACGAACATATACGTACCTTTCGCTCGTGCTCGTTTTGTTGGATTGTTTTTGATGGCTTCATCATCAACATCATCAAGTTTTACACCGATACTGTTGCGTACCAGGCGACATTGGCGCCTTTCCCCTTAATTAAATAAATGTATCTTTTATAAATGACAAGAAACTTTTTATTTTTGAATAAAATAAACAAGTTTTATTAAAACAAAAATACAATTTACATAAGTACAATTTAAAAATTTAGTTCAAATAAATGTTTCAATCATATACTATTCGACGCTGGTCGGTCATCTGTAACCATTTAAAATACCTTCGTAATCCGATTATAAGGTTGGCTGCTGTATTGTTTTCCTTCAGATACAAGGTGGGTTAGTCGAAAACATCTTAAACCGTCAGTTTCAGGTTGGTTTTTACTATTATATCGTATTACCTATCCTCTCTGTATTTCAGTTCTCTAATTAGGGTTAAACTTGTCGTGAGCTATCGACAAATTGTGAACCGATTATAAGTTTTTTAGAACCGTTCAGGCCTTTTCAAATTTTCTAAAAAAAACTAAAATTCTGGAATATTTAAAACCCGTTAACTTATATCATATATGTATACTATGACCTGGCATAGCAGAATAATATTCGTTGAAAATTACACCAGCAGCAGCGAGTTGAAATTAAAAAAAAAGATTAACTGTCCAATAACTGGTATGTTTACCCTACTTACATGACTTTCCAGATTTTTCAATTTTGATTTAACAGGAAAAATCTACATAAACATGTTGTTCTATTTAAAATCATAACATTTTTTTTATTTTAATTGCAGCAACATTGATAACATTGTAAGAAAATAATTTATGTAATTAAAAAAATTATAATACGGTCCTGTTAATAGTCGAAAATACTTCTTGTTCTTTACACTGTTGTCAAACTGTATTTTGTTATTTTCGGTTTAAATTATCCAACCGAATTCCGAGTCTACTATACGTAAATAACTAGTGTGTATTAAATTATTATATATTTAAATGCAGCAGTAAATGGCAGCAGTCCTAAAGTTTTGGGAAAAATTTCAAAAGCATATAACTCTGACCACAATAATCTTATATTTTTATTAAATTATTCAACAATTTAACTTAACTATCCTTATTATAAATCAAAATTCAAATGACAGACAAGGGACCATTATTTTCGATTTGACTAATAATTCCCCTGACACGTTGCATCATCCTTTGGACGACCTCGGCGTCAATTTCTCTAATTTTTGTATATATATAAGACTTTTCGACTTAATATTGCCCAGAACTCTTCAATTGGACGAGCCTGAGGTAGGTTGGAGGGGATTGTCTGCTTTCGGTACAAAGGTAATGTTAGTTTCGTACCAGTCCCTTGTGATCCTCGCGTAATGACATGAAGCAAGATCTGGCCAAAAGACTATTTGATCATTTGCATGATGTGTGTTCACAAACTGACGCAATTTAGAGAGACATCTTTGAATATAAATATTTGTGTTTAAGGCTTCGACTCGAACAACACCAATGTAGGGCTGTGAGATAAAGCCAGCCTCAGAAATTACACACCATACCAAAATTTTGTCCTCAAATTTTTTCTTACTTTTGAATTTTATTTCATCAGGTACATTTTCGTAATCGTTCGTGTAAAACCCATCGTTACCATTCATCTCAGAGTTGGACAAAGTAAAATATTTTTCATCGTCCATCACGATCAACTTGTTGACGAAATGCACTCGCCTTAACGCGCGGCAACATCTCGGAATTCTCTCTAATTGATCCTCTGTGTATTTTGGAGCTTTCCTTCTTTTCCGGTAGATAATATTGTTACTCGATAGGGTACCTGTATACTGTAGTATTTCCAACATGAAATCTTCTGGCCAGTTTTCGCTGTGAGACCCCAATTTTGTTCTTAGCTGCTTCAATCAATCTTGCCTCTCTTATATGGTTCAAAATCCGCGGTCGTCCACTTTTACTCAAGTTAACACATGGTATCCCTTCTTCACATTCTCTGATTGTGCGATAAATTGTCGATTTGCTTATGTTTTGATCTCGATAAATATTAGCAATATCTCGTTTCGACATTCGCCCAACCATATTATAAACACCTCGACGAATATAAATTTTTTAAGACATTTTGCAGAGCACAAACAGACAATATTCGGCTTTGTTTATTAAATGTCAATAACGGATGACATTTCAATTCCATGGCCTTCTTTGTTAAATGCATTTTGCTTCTCAATCAACCAGGTAAAATTTTTTCAAAACTTTAGGACCATACGTTATCAAAATATGTCGACTAACTCTGAGATAGCGCGTTTACATTATTACAAAAACAAAAACCTAAAATATTTTTAATTTTCACTGATAGATTTCAAGAAGGTATCAATTGAGTTTAATACGAAGTCGGATAGTGTAAAAAAGAGCCATTTTCCTTTAATCGTGTTTCGTTCTAACAGGGATATCAGAAATCAAAGCCAAGTAGAGTATATTACTCGACTACTCGACAGTAATCTCGCCTTTTAATCGACTACCTGCTAATATTATGAGTGAGGAATTCCACTTTGGCGAGTTTATCTCGAATGGTGTTTTTAATTACAAGTCACTCTTGATATATTCTTCGTTGACATGACATACTAATTTTAAAAAAAAAAGTGGCAGGAAATTTATAACAATCGAGAGAAGAAAACTCGGACACTTTTAGATCAAGTTGAGTGGGCGATGCATGATGGAAAAACACTATGTACGAAGCGTAATTAAAATTAATTCGTGTAAAACGTTACATTCTTTAGACAGTTTCACATTAGTGTAAAATAATTTTATTATCGTTTAGTTTGCAATGCACAAAAATCTGTGGCTCAACTATTTATCATTTTTTAGATCTTTATCATTAATAATTAGGCCAAGAAACGAAGCAATAAACCTACCAATTATGGTAAGAATCTTTGCAAAATAAAAATTGCATTAAAAAAATGCATTTCTAAAGGACATAGAAATTAAAATTTGCAACTAAAAATCTATCTACAGGAATATGTTTAATACTAGCTACCTGGTGTCCATACTGGGCACCAGGTAGCTCAAGGATCATCGTCGTTATCATATTCGTGGGTGTGTTCAGCGACTTCTAAAATCCCCCGAGTAATGACTGTCGACTTTAAAATAAAATTAACATACTCTAGGAGACAAGGTGCAAGCAAACAAGCAATTTAAGTAAACCCAGCCTGTGAGACATGTTCACTTCTAAGAATTACGTTCGGATGGATGTAATAATTCATTGTAGCGAGGTGTATTAACTCGAGCTAAAAGCAGGAGTCACTCCACCGCGCTCCAATGCTCCAGGCCATTCCTTTTCCCCCTATAACACTCTGATACGCGATGGAAGTACAACTATCAGCCAAATGCTTTTCGTACACTGCTGCCTGGATACAAGAACTCCAACACGATATCCTAAACCAAACAATGCAGGCTGGCATGACCCGCTCTTTTCCTGCTTTCTCTAGTGACATATCATCGAACTGAAATTGCTTGTTCGGGCCTCGAGTCTTCGCTCCGGGTTGCGCCCAGTTCGGCGACTTGGTGTCCGAGGATTTGGGGTCTTTGTGCCCAGGTTTTGGGGTTTTGTTAATTTTTTTGGATGGCTGTCGCCTTTTGGTTAGTATTTTTTAATTTTTTTGGTGGCCAAAGCCTTTATTTATGTCCGATACGAATTATCTAGGCTTTATGTGTTTGGCAGGATTGGGCTTGGGCGATTCTCTAATTCTGCAAACCTAATTCTGGCATTTTCTGCCATTTTATTTGTCAGCCTTACTTGTTGCAGTTATCTAAACAGAAAGCGTTAAGCGGCATATCTGAGTACGTTTGCCGCTTCTCTAAGGATGTTATTGTGGGCAGCTTGTATTTTTTTTATTTGAACTGCTTATGTGTCCCCATGCGAGAGATGTATACGTGATTATTGGAAATATGATGCTGTCTATCAGTCTCATTTTCGTCTTTATGCGCAGTTTCCTGTAAGTCCTTCTATTGCTACTCTGGCTGTTGCTGTTTTTGGATATTTGTGTCCACCTGTTGCGTGAAGGTTAAGCCTTGATCCATAGTGACTCCAAGGTATTTCGTTTCTCTTTTTCATTCGATGGGATTATCTTGCACTAGCAGCTCTTCCTTTGTGGTTTCTCTTTTCTATGTGAATATGATTGCTTGTGTCTTTTCTGAATTGATTGCTAGTTTCCATTGGATACACCATTCTTCAATGTTATCCAATGCTGTCTGTAAATTGTTGACCGCTACTTCTAAGTTTCTGTGTTGGGCCACAATCGCTGTGTCGTTTGCATAAAGGCTGAGTAGTGTTCTTGGTGTTCTTAGAACATCTGCGGTGTATATTGTGTACAGTTGGGGGTGACAGGACTGCTTCCTGTGGTACTTTAGCCTCCGCAGCTCCATGCTCGGATAGTACTGAGATGAACCCTAGGCAACAAGAAACTCGAGAACTATCGTCATTATTATATTTATGTTCAGCATAAAACGTGTCAAAATAACGATTAATACATTTGTAAATGTAAATAAAGTAAATCCTAAACAAACTGTACATACATTTTTGTAAATATATTCTGAAATAGCTTACGACGCATTCAGTTTAACTTATACTTCGCTGATAATAAAAGCATATTGCTTACCGAAATAATATCCTTTTGTAATTCTTTAGAAGTTTTTCGAAAGATGTGTTTAAAAATAATCTGTTGTGATGCTTTTATAAATACCGTGTACAAAATCAATCGTCAGCTATAACCAATTCATTATGATTACGACTAGTGAAGACTGTCACTCGACACTGAGGAGTAGGTAGATTGAGACCTCAGTGCCGTGTGCGGTTCTTGTATTTCTACACAACAAGATAGTTGTACGCCATGAGTGAGTGGAGTAGGCAGATTGAGCCTTAAGTCCGCTTCTCATTTACGAGTACTCGGATCCGAGTTACTCTACTCGGAATGCAACTCGGAAGTATAAACGTCTACGCGGAGCCTCTTGTCACTCGGATCTGAGCTCGGATTGAGGTTGAACGCAAACCGAGTAGCAGTACGAGTTCCTGTCAGTTGCTGTACGAGTGAGCGTCAAAGTGGTGAAAATTCCAAATTAAAAATGGCGGAACTAAGATTTTCTGTAGATCAAATGGATCAATTTATCGATCTTTACCGTTCTTTTGAATGTTTATGGAATGTGAAACTAAAGGAGTATCAAGACATTCTCAAAAGAAATAAGGCGTATGAGACTATTGCGAATATCATGACCATTACCACTTACCACATTTATTTTTCTCCTTTAAAATGTTTAATAACACTAATGCAACAGCAGCTCGTTTCTTTCTTGATGACGCCATTTTTAAATTCTCTTTGAAACAACTCTGATCGCTCGGATTTAATGTAAACGATCGCAGTTCTACTCGTAACTCAAATTCGAGCTACTCGGATCCGAGTACTCGTAAATGTAAAGTCCGCATTAGAACTCGAACGGAACCATATTCCTCTTGATAATGGCTTCAAAATGGGTGCCGAAACGTCGAGTTTTAAATTCTCAACGCGATTCTTCCTGACTTGGAAATTTTCATTGAGTCACATGTGACCTAAACATTTCCGTTAATACCGGGAGCCATTCTCTCTCATGTTGCCGACCAGAATGTAGCTTCGAGTTTTTTAAATAATTTTAAACTGTTTGTCCTTGTTTAGTTCAACTTGTGGTGTTATGTTCAACTTTATGTTTAGTTTTATGTGTATGAAATTCTGCAATTGTTGGATAGCCCAAAATTGACGAAATTCCCCTGAAGATGCTCTAGGGAGCGAAAGTACTTGGGCAAGATTTAATTAATTAAACTGTGCTCGATACCTGCCTTTAATTTTCAAAGTTATTCGAGCATTCAACCTTATATCAAAATTATTTTTAGTCAATAAGTAACTAACAAAAAATATAAACCATAATATTATGTAGGTTATGAAAGTAACAATTAATGTGATATTAAGGAAATAAGTCTAAAGTAAATGTTCAAAATGTCCACCTTTAACGTCTATACAAGTTTGTAACCAATATTTAAATGACCGAGCCACATTTCTTAACATTTGTAAGTCAATTGTATTAAAAGTTTCTCTTAATCAATTTTTTTATATCATCTGGCGTTGTTGGAGGCTTCTGGTATACATATAAAGGTTTTTTAGATAGCACCTCATGAAAAAAATCAATTTTGAATTCGGGTGGTCGCTATGGCCAAACAGTCGGTCCTCCTTCGCCTAGCAGGAGGTGCAGTGTGGTGAACTGGAACACCGTCGTGTAAAAACCACATTCGTGGTGGAATATTAAGCGGTACATGTTGCAGTATTATTGGTAAATGATTATTTAGAAAATCCAGAAATATAGCACCATTCACACGACCGTCAAAAAAATGTGGGTCAATCACAAATCGCCAACAATACCACCCCAAACATTTATAGACCACATAGTGTGACTATGAGTGTTAATAAAATAGGGATTGCTTGATGTATATTCATGAAAATTATGCCGATTCATTGAATCATTTTTGTGAAATGTAGCCTCATCTCCAAAAAGCACATAATAAAAAAAATCGGTCTCTTTGCACTTGCTGCTGAGGACTATTGACAAAACGCTAATCTGCGTTGATAATCATCAACGGTCAATTCTTGCTGTAACTGTATGCGGTAAGGATGCAGTTTATGTTTACGAAGGATTTTTGCCGCCGAAGTTTAACTAATGTCATGCTTACGTGAAATTTCCGAGTGCTGATGTGGTGATCTTCTGTAGTAGCTATCAGTACATCATATTCCTTCTCTTCAC
Source organism: Diabrotica undecimpunctata (assembly GCF_040954645.1). NCBI lineage: Eukaryota > Metazoa > Arthropoda > Insecta > Coleoptera > Chrysomelidae > Diabrotica > Diabrotica undecimpunctata. The sequence continues at coordinate 509 of NW_027312746.1, read as the reverse complement.
TTACATAGAACAGTTTTGGTTATCTTTAATTATTTACATATAATTATTGTAAAATAACTGTATGGAATTAAAATAATTATACACTAATGACAGTAAACCATAAGATATCAGATATCAACTTTTATATGTCACTTAATTAATGTCAGTGTCTAGTTTTACGTTTTGGTAAGTTATATATATATATATATATATATATATATATATATATATATATATATACATATTTTACAATAACTGTTTGTTCTTAATCTTGTACATTTTGTAATCTTGACAAAGGCAAGGGTTTCCTGCCGAAACGTTGATTTCTATGGAAAATAAAATCTAGTTTTACATGTAATATAATTTATTGAGCCTAAACCCCATATATATATATATATATATATATATATATTATATATATATATATATATATATATATATATATATATATATATATCATCATCATCATCATCTTTGGCTCGACAATACTCTGTGGATCTTGGCCTGCTCTAAGATACTCTGAGATAGCG
>NW_027312745.1:0-26342 GCF_040954645.1 Diabrotica undecimpunctata | reverse complement strand
ACGCGATCTCGTGTGGTATGCATATGATCTGCAAAAAGTTTGGGAAATTCGAGAGTTGCCCAACGACTGGTAATTATCATCCACTTTCTTCCCTATATGCAAAATAAGGCACTCCGCTAGTTTGCAGCAACTACAGAACGGTTAACCCTTATATCCCTGCAAGCAAGGTTTTACTTCATGTATACAGATTAGACTATAGCTTTATTTTTGCGTCAGATATTCATAAATCAAGCGGGATTTGGTACCAGTAAAGGCACAAGTATACACATTCCTTATTGTCAGACAACTATCAAAAAAAATACATTATTTAGTACTCTATGCTTATGTGCTTTGTGGATGACACTAAGGGCCTTCGATCAAGTCTAATGGCAGCAGCTTTGGTCCATATTAGCGTAAATGATCACACCACACTTAAATTAAAGAATTAGAAGTTTATATGAAAATTTATAAGTGCACAGTAAAATAAACATTACCTTTCGTTCAGATTCAGATGAGAGGCAGTGTTAGGCATGGATGCATAATCTCGCATCTCTGTTTAATATCTACAGCGAACACATTATGCGATAAGTGTTAGACAAATGGAAGGGTGGACTAGCAAGTAGGAGGTCAAAAATTAGTATCTTGAGATTTCTGATGACTATTTTATATTGTGCGGCAATACAAATGGAAATGGAAGACATTATGAGATGTCTGAGGTTGAAAAGCATATCATATGGACTAAAGCTAAATAGAAGTGAGACATTATATGAGTATAGACTACCTCGAAATAATCAACGCTTTAAGGAATTGGGGGCTTGAAGTGTAATAGTTTCAGATACCTGGGTCCCTAATATACAATGACGGAGGGGTGTACTGAGAGAGTACGAAGAATGTTTACTATTGCTAGAAAAGCTATGATGAAACTGGTAACAATGGACTAAAGCTTATAGAAGTGAGACAAGATCTGATAGTAGACAGACCTCGAAATATTCAACGCAGTAAAGAATTGGGGATTTGAAGTAGTAAATAGTTTCATAACCTGGGTCCCTATTAACAATGACGAGGTGTGACAGAGAGATACGAAGAATGTTGGACTATTGCTAGAAAAGCTATGAGGAAACTGGTAACATTTGGAAAAATTCTAGCATACAAATACACACATAACTAGGTCTAGGGGAACATCTCCATCCGTTGGGTAGATCAAACAAAAATATTTTTACCAAGGGTACATGAAGCAGAACAAGTAGCCCAGGACAGGGAAGGATGAAGGGAAATGTGAAAAACTGTGAGGCCTGAGGTGTCACCACATCCCAAAAGGGTTTCGGACTGAGGAGATATACTAATTTAAGCATTTTTGAGTATTAGTTTTTTTCTCGTTTAATAAACTTCACCTTTAGTTAGATTATAAATTAACTCTTATTTCTGATTTTACAGTTCAAATGCGCTGATCGGGCATAGTGTGATAATATCACATCTTTAATTTTAGGTTTATGTATGTATATATAGTTTAGTCGTAAGTAAATTGTTTCACCCACTTTGCGACTTAGACTCTTTTAATTTTGTAGGATTCCCATAAATATCAGTTTTTTTTAATAATGTTGTGCATATTCAACAGAAGATAACTAGTTATATAAAGTTTTTTGTTTGAATTGTACAATAATTATTCAAAGAATATATAAGAACATATATACACTAGAAAATATTGTACACACGACCATCCAGATTACGTCATTTTTTGGTTTTTTTGCTATTTGGAGAGTACACCTGCATTTTCATTTATAAGTTACTTACCTAATTAAATGGCACCATTTGGTTTCCGTTGTTATTAACGGTTATGAGTTTTTAATAAAAAGTGTTTCTTGATAATATGATGTACTTATTGTTAACAAAATATAAAAATTATTTTAACAGGCTTGATTTTGACCATACTTTTCAAAGGAGTCAATTTAACTTCTCAGTACTTGTGATACAACTGTAACTGTCAATATCTTAAGGGTTAAAACTTACTAAGCGCACAACACCGTATTTAAAGAAATCTAAAAAATATGAATACTATAATAAAAATTAACATAACTTTGACAGTTCTTTTTGACACTTTTTCAGACATAGATGTGACCATAAACCATCGAGCATAAAGCCAAAAATAAGCAATCTAATCGTTATGTAAAGGATACAAAAATTCATAAAGGCCTGCTTTAAGTTAAATTTAATTTACGACACCTTCACAATATCATACAGTGGTGTAGGGGTTCTTAACTTATCTAATGGGAATTATAGGTCATAAAACACTAGCTATAAAATAGTTTTTCAAATGTTCTTAAACGAGAATTATTGTTAATTTTATCAAAAAATGATCTTTATAAAATATTGCGATTGTTATAAAACATATTAAATCAAATAAAATTTAAAATTTTCAAGCTCTGCTTCTTTTTCTTGATGTATAAACTACCCCTTAGGATTTGAAGTTAACATCTAATAACACATAATACTCTAATAGGGACGAATGGCATTAGAGAAACAAAAATGAGAGATGTGTTATGTGTGAATAATAAGTGTGTTTATAAATAAAACAAAGTTTATTGTGCAAACGATTCATTTTAGAATAGAATAGAAATATACTTTATGTCACTGAAATGTACAATTTTATGGACAAAGCTTACAAATTACATAAATCGTCAATATCACAAATAAAAGATAACAAAATATACAATCCATTGCAAAAATTAACTAAAATGCAGTTGCCTATTATAACCTTACGAATCTAGTTTACGAATAAGTTAAGTTGCTGCATGTGATACCCAAATTATAATTAAACTACTTTAGTTGCTTGTACCTTAACGTAAAAGATTACATCCTAAAATATTGGCCATTGTGTGATTTGTGGAACAACCATCAAAAGTTACATTTATTATAACTAGAACATATTCATGCAAAATAGACAAAGTTGTACAAAATCAGATTTGTGTTTGCCTGTTAAAGTATGTATAAAAAAATATCCCACTGCAATTTTCCATGACTCAATATCTGTATAAGATACACTATAATACTTATTGGCGATATCACAACTTTTATCATGTTCTGCTCCGAAATCAACATAACTATAATATTTGTCATTAAGTATTCGATTTTTTCTCGATTTTCGTTTCTCCTTAACAAGAGACCTGACAATTTTTATTGCTACTAGTGACTTTACATTTAACAAATTCAAAACCTCTGTAGTAAATCCTGTCAGCATTCAGTGAACTATATCATTTTGATAAGTTTTTAACTGTGTAAACAATTTAAAAACCGTTCCTTGTATTGATATGCAGCGCAGATAAAAATGTAAAGTAAGAGCAAACTTTCTAATTTCAGGAGATATTACCTAGATCTGTTTGTTTGTAGCTTTATTAAAACAACGATTAATTAATTGTTCATTTAGTCCAAATTCTTCCATAATGGTATGTACTATCGTCATTAAATATATTTCTTTTGACAGCTCTTTTACGATACTACTCAACTTAAAATATTATTTTCTGCTGACCCAAACCCTTTATTGTAATCTCTGCACTTGTTTGTTTATATATATTCTTAGCAGAAACTTTTGGATTTGCCTTCTAAATTTCTTCTTTCTTGGAGTTCTAAAAAATAATAGATTGATACTCTAATTAAAATCGTTATATTTTGATATTAAAAAATATACAAAAAATGTGACTTTTTATAATATTCTACTCTAAGCATGAAGTAAGCTTGGTAAGTCAAAAATATACTTATGACCCTCCACATTTAATTTTCTACATTTTGTCTCAAAATAAATATACCTTGGATATACTAAGTGGATGGATTTATGTTGAACTGGGTATTATGTCCGTGTCATGTGAGTTTCATTGGAATGTATGCTACACCACTTCTAGACTACAAATTATGAAACAGCATATAAACATCTTATCTTATATTCTTAATAAGCTTTGGACAAAACTAATATAACATAATGCAAATAAAGTTACATATCTTTGTCTAACAATAATTTTACTAGGTATGGCACCAGGCTTCAACCTTGATTTTACAGATGATGACATTCAAAATCCCTTCCTGTAAATGTTCTAAACATAAATAATGAAAATGTATTTACATGCATCTCCTTTTTCCAACAAAATTAACCCACATTTTCCTCTGAGTTTCGTTCTTGGGAAACCTAAAAATTGAGATGCTTTATGTAGGTACAAGGTATATATTATAAATTTTAGATTTTCTACCTTCCATTTAATACACTTCTTCTTCGTCTAGCCATTCACGTCACATCTGAACATAAGCCTCTTCAAGTCTTCCTTTCCATGTTTTTTATTGTACGCTACTTGTAGCCAATTTTTCCCGGCAGTCCTTTTCAGATCATCTGTCCATCTCATAGGAGGTCTGCCTCTGGGTCTTTTGTGTTGGTATGGTCTCCAGGTTTAAAATTGATCTGTGCCATTTGTTTAGATCGCTCCTAGCTACATGTCCAGCGTATTCCCATTTCAACTTTAATGATTTTGCACCACTCGGTGCTTTGGTTTTTCTGTCTTATCCATGTGTTTGTTTTCTGCCCTTAAGTGATATACCTAGCATTGCTCTTTCATCGCGTGTTGAGTGACTCTAAGTATATTCATATTCTTTTTGTGATTGTCCAGGATTGTGTCGCTTAGTTAATATCGGAATAATGCATGCATCAAAAACTTTAGATCTAAGATGTAATTGAATTTGTTGATTTCTGAGTATATAGTTCAGTTTACCGAATGCTGCCCAAGCTAACTTTCTTCTTCTTTATATTTCTTCAGTTGAATTTCCCTATTTAGTATTATTTTTTGTCCTAAGTATATATATTCTTCAACTTTTTCTATAACTATATCGTTATTATTGTCACGGGTTAGTCGGAGTGCATGACTTTTGTTTTGTTTAAATTCATTTTCAGTCCTATTTTAGAGATTCGTTGTAGTTCTAAAAGCATGGTCTGCATTTCTTGTAGGTCAGTAGCTATCAGGATTATGTCATCTGCAAATCGTAGATTACTGAGGTAGCGGCCGTTGATGTTTATCTTTTATATTTTCAATTTAGGTTTTTAAAAAACGTCCTCCAAAACTAAGGTGAACAGTTGGGGGATAAAGTATCTCCCTGTTTAATGGTACAGGGTTCGTGTGTTCATTTCATTAGGTAGTATGTAGCTGTACGTGGTTCATAGTTTCTTTTATTAAGTAATATATCTGCTGTCTATTCTACAATTTTGCATTGCGTTTATTACGGCCGTGTGTTCTATGGTATCGAAAGCTTTTTCGTAGTCAACAAATGCTAGGAAAACTGAAAACTTGTATTCGTTACATTTTCTATTAATATTTTTGTGGTTAACAGTGATCGGAAGTTGAATAGCCTTTTCTAAAACTTGCCTGTTCATATGGTTGGTATTCATCTAATTTCCTTGTTAGTCGTAGTTATGACTTTGGTGAGTATTTTAAACAGGTGTGACAGTAGGCTGATGGGTCTGTAGTTTTCCAATTTTCGACTATCACCTTCTTGTGTAATAAGATTACTTTAGAGTTGTTCCAGCTCTTATGGACTTTGCCTTGATGTAAACAACTGTCCACAGCTTAGTTACAATTGCAATCAGTTCCTTACCTCCTTCTAATATCATATCTGTGGTATACTATCTTCTCCTGCAGCTTTATTTCTCTTCATGTTTCCAATGCTGTAGTTACCTCTGAAATTGTTACTTTTGTCATGATTTCTGATCCAACATTTTTATTAATTTCCATGCTTGGTCTCATCTCATCATCTTGTTGATGTGTTCTGTTAAGTTCTGTGTAAAATTCTTCTATTTGTGTCAGTATGTTTCCTCTAGTTGTGATTTCATTTTCGTCTTTTCCCATTAATGATATCATCTGACTCGTCCTAGTTCGGTCTAAGGCATTCATACTCTCATACTCAGGCAACAAATAAAAGAAGGAAGAGCTTAAATAAATCTAACAAAAGGGGAACCGACGAATATAGAGAACTAATAGGCAGATTAGAAAAGGAATCAGCAACAAAAAAGAAAAGAAAACGAAAAATAATAACAACAAATATTGAAATTTAAACACTATCAGTTACATAAATTTACATGTAATACATCAGTATTACATTAGTCCAAACTCAACAAAAATTGAAATTTTCTAGTTCTACTTTCACACTTAAGGTACAGTTAATAAAAGAAAATTCCGTTACGCCACTGGCTTGAAGTATTGTGACCATGGTCAACAAGCAAATAATTTTATTTCTAAATTTAATAATTAATTTCAACAAATACTTACCGATGAAAATTGTATCTTCTTCTGTTTGTGGGAAAGGCCACAAGCAATACAGCTTACCATGGTGATAAGTTTTTTTTTATAATATTTAAAGATATTACAAACACTATGTTCCAATATTATTATAAGCACTAGTTCCAAACACTTAAACACGTTTTTTAACACTAGAGCACAATAAAGTTTTAATTAAATAATAACGATAATAGTCTAAAATGTGACACAATTGTTAAAAATCTTCAATATAAATAAGCTTTCATGTAACAGTTCGACAGTTAGGACAAACAATAACATAACCCAGCTAAACTTGATTTCTTAAACAAGGAAAGAGACTTTCATTCCTTGTTTAATGTGCCTCTCAAAATGACTCTTTCAGTCTGACAATATTTTTGCCCCTATTACCTTTACATTCCTTCTTCTGTCTTTTTGCTCGATGCCATAAACACATACAATATTTTTTGCAAAAATATTTTGTCGACTTTGATAGGCGCAACCACAAGGTAGAAACAAATCTCCTTTAAAGTACAATAAAAGAAAGTTTGCCAGACCATACAATTATGTAAATGGAACGCCATGTTTAAAGTGTGCACTTAAACTCTCATTAGTAACTTGCTAAGAAATTCGCATCAGTAATTAACGTCCCAAACTGGGAATTCTTTATTAACTAACGTATCATTTAATTAAAGGAAAAAAATTAGACAATTACCATTTTAATTGCAATTAGTCTAAAGTAATATAGAATAAGTTTTTATAAAATTTACAGAGCTTTTAATGAATTCTTGTTTCTTTACTTCTCGATTCTTAAAATGTATTTTTCTTTTTGTAAGTTACTTGACATTTAACATAATCGAATATTTTTCCGTTAGTGTAAAATGCTATTTTAAACCATTTGAATATATTTGATCAGTTTTGTCGTCCCTTCTTTATAGCCCATCCGGGCTATCATACTCTTACTAGAAAACCGCCACCTCATTGAGAGAGACAAGAAACTACAATTAATAAACGAAGTTTTGGGGCACAAGGAAGTTTTGCCAACTCTAATTTCGGCAGAGCCGCAATCTGAAACAGCAAAGGCGACAAACTTGTCACTTATTTTCTGTTGTCTGTTTGCAAGAAATACAAGTGTACAAGTTGTCCAGGAACTCGTTTCTCTTAACGTATAAATTTTTTAAATGACCCATATTTTTGTTAGTTCGAAAGTTATTCTAATTACTTGAATAAATCAGTAAATTTAACATTTTAAAATTTTAAGACAGTAGTTTAAAGGAATACATAGGTAAGTAAAGGACAATTAATGTTGGGTTTTGGTATTTAAATAATTATAGAACTGAATTAAATACATGATGTAAATATTTTATTATGCAAAATAATCGAAATCTATTTACCAAAAAATAAGGAGAAAGTACATAACACAAAAAATTAAACATTTTGTTACTAATAAACCAAAAAATTTCCTTTATACGACTTTCTAGCATAAGGGATCCAAAAAAAATATTCCCGGTTTTTAATCCTGATGAATCTTTCTCCCTCACTGAAGTAATTTGTGGCCATAGCTCAGCTGCTGAGGTACTGAGATATCAAGTCGTAACGTATGAGTTCGATTCTCGACACTGACAATGAAATTTTCAATTTCTAAAAACTATACTGGTCATCACCGTAAACTCTAACACCTGACCTTAGTCAGAAGGTCACATGAATTTCACTTTGTTATTCTAAGTAAGTCAGCCTTTGCAATTATTCTAGATATTATGTTTCGCAATTTTAATACCACACACACACAAAGTTGTGGTGCGGTGTATGCATTTATTTATCTAATATTATTACCACAAACTTTCAAAATTATCATTAAGCTAATAGATATTACTGGAATAGATGCAATTCACTTATCTGTTACTAAAAATTCTTTTGCCTTAATTTAGTATGATATATGGCCCACCTGTTACACTACTTGCATACAGATATGTTTCTACACAAAACTTGAAGAACTATATACTCTTATATTTATCATTACTGGAGATTTAATCTGGGCCACTGAGATCTGAGATCACATGGCCAATAACTTCGTTATCTGACGCCGAAAACGCTCATAATTTATTTAAAAGCTTTATAGTAAATTCGATCCTGATACAACTGATTACAGGACCTACGAGATTTAGAAATAATAACCAACCTTTTACTTTAGATCTAGTGCTTATTAATGAGGAACAGCTGATTTCATCTCTCGAAGTCAGTTCTCCTATAGGAAAGTCAGATCACGCAGTTATAACGGCTCAAATCCAATTCATCAAATACTACCCCGCAAAAATAATATTGTAACATACGCTACTACCGACTTTTCTGAAGTTGACACTGAACCTCTCAAATCGACTGGCATTTATTTTTGCAGACTTAAACGACCCCTTATTAATGTGGACCTGCATTTCTCAATAAAGCCCACAATATAATTTCTACAAATACCAGCTTCCGTAAGATTAATAAAAACAATTTAAACACACCGGGCTTCTTAGTGATTTCCAAAGCCACCGCAGATTTTCAAATAACTTAAAAACATCTCTAAAAAACTCTAAGACAAAATTTTTTTAAGCAAATGTTATTGAAAGTGGTAACATTAAAAAAGTCTAAAGTACAGTAAGTAAATACATACGTTGCTCCATGACGTCTAAAGTTTCCATTCCTCTACTTCAAAAACCCAACCAGACTTTATGCTCTTCTGACAAAGAATCTTCCGAAACTCTCTGTTTAGAATTTTCACAGGTTTTACTAAAGAATCGAATGATGGCTATCTACCTGCTATTAACTGTAATCGTGTCGACACATCCTTACAGCAAGTTGAATTCACGATGGATCATATCAAACAACACTTAACCCTTTCACTACCAGCGGTACGTGAGCGTACCAGCACTTGTAACCTCTTAAAATCCCAAGAACCTTTCTGCTTGAATATTAAAAAGATTTATTGTTTTCTGTTTTAAATAATTATTAAAGTATTATAGAGTTACAAAATAGTCTATAGATGTATTTTTACAAAAAATATATTGGTGGTACTCACAAGTACCGCTGGGAAAATCTGTATGTCAGTAAAAATTTAGGCACAATACTTTTATTTAAAAAAAAAATACATTTTTCAGTAATCCATTCCATGATACTCAGCAAAACAATTCTTATTTGCACTAATACACAAAATACTTTGCACTGAGAACAGGTTGAAGTAGTTTTGACTGGATAGCTTTTGAGCTGCATACTTCGCATCTACCGCGTCTTTCCACAAACTTTGGCCAGTGACTTCCAACTTGAGTTAGCCTTATTCCAGAAGGCACGCTATAATCATAACGTCGTTTCTTGATGGAGTACCTGTTGAAGGAACAGATTTCTTTTCTGTGTGGAGATAGGTAGCAAAGGCTTCTGGTAAGATCCTTCGAAACTGTAATAAGTTGGTGGTAGGTTCATCTACACTTTTTTGCATTACAAACGCATTTACGAATGTAATTTCCATACACGCCCAAAAGATACGTTGCCACCATTTTCTGGACCTCCAATCTAAACCATAGCATTGTCGCAATTGATCATGGTAGTCTACACCTCCATTGATTATATTAGTCTTTGATAATAGTAGGAGCATCTACTTCGTTAATTGTACCATCACGTTGTTTTCTTTTGACTTTGGTAGCTTCGGAGCCGTGGAAATTTGAAGCAATACTGACCACACGATTATCTTTCCATTTGAAATATGATATCCCTGTGTTAGAAATTCTAAATTCTATTCACCCTTTTTAAGCATTTTATCTTCTTTCTTTTAGGTGGTAAATATTTGCGATTAGTTCTTATCGTTCCACAGGCTAATGTATTCTCTCCTTTTAACTTCTCTAATAATTTCACTGTGGTAATAAAAATTGTCAAAGTAGATAATTTTATTTTTGTTCCTGTCTTCTTCTGTTAAATATAGCACTACTCTTTCGCCTAAATTATACTCTTGTATTTGTTATCAATCTTCTCATTTTTTCCCTGATAAATGTCAAACTTTTAATAAAACCACTCAATCACTATAGCACCATATCTGTATCCCCTTTTAATAGTTTTCATCGGATTATATTGCTTTAGTGCAGAGCGCTCTTTGAATTTGACGATAGATTCATCGAGAGACATTACTTGTTCCCCACATTAATTTATAAACTGAGTATTTAACGCACTTATTAACGGTCTTACTTTATATAAATCGGTATGTGTTGTTTTTGGGTATACCCTGATTGTCGTTTATGTGTAAAAAGATAAAATAGCTTGGAATCTATTCCTAGGCATTGTTTCTAAACACAAGTCGAACTGAAAGGTCATCCTGCATTGACCAATAATCAGGAATTGATGGCAGGAGTGTTAGTACCCCATCAAAAATTAATTCCCAAAATGCAAGAAATTCTTCTTAAGCCATATTTAACTGTTTTCCTTTTTGTACTGCATATAATTAGACTAAAACGTTATATCCTCGGGAACATTTCCCAGCAATTTTATAAAAATATCAAGAGAATTTTGACACTCTTCAAATAGTTTTCGTCCCAAACATAGTTTGGTTTTTACATAAGTAGGAATTTCTGTAGCCTTTTCAATTAGTTCCACTGCCTCAAAACTTGTTCTTCTGCACTAGTCTGTATGAGCTCATTAACACCTTCTCCTGATTCGTGAACTTCAACACTGTGATCGTGAACATCGTCAGTAAATTTAGGTATTTCACAACTATCATTTTCATTCTCGATTTCATCATTCAAGTAGATTTTACGTTTCTATTGGATTCCACTAGTAGGTGACTTTCCGGAAAATCTTCCTCGTTTTTCAGATTCTACATCAGTGTCTTCATTGTTGTCAAGCGGTGGTAAAAATGCATCCATATCTCATCATTTTCATGATTTGTGCCAACTCGTCGTATGTCAGGACTTTCTTTGCTAACCTGCGGTTTGCAGCCATACTAAAAATTAAAAGAAAAATCATTATAATGGCTCCTACATTTTTGTGTACAATTTTTTTGTTGTTTAACAAGCATTCTTGTGAAAAAAGAGTTAAATTACTAAATATGGAAAATCTATCGTGGCATCAAAACAACACAATTAGTCCCAACGGTACGTAGAATACCAGTTAAACTTAGGTGTTTTTTTATTACTTACGTGCCTATTATTGTGAACCCAATTGTATGTGTGAAGAAAATAACTTACCTACTGATAGTCTCCCAAAAAAATCGTAACGACGAAGAAATCAGCAAACAATAAATATCAAATAATGTATAAAAATATAACCTCAAATATGTTTACACTGACAAATCTCAACAGTCACTGATGACGCATCAAAAACCCGCCAAGCAGATCGTGTGACGTTGCAATAATTTAAAAGTGCTGGACGAATATGTACCTTTGGCAAAAATAGACTAAGTTGGTTATATTTTATTGTAACGTCGATTTATTTTGATGGTACTTACGCGTACCGCTGGTAGCTAAATAGAATTTTTTTGAGTAGGTCCGGTAGTTAAAGGGAGCCGCTTCACCCGGTTTAGATGGTTTAAACACAAAACAGTTAAAAAGGTGCGCAGACAGCCTTGCAATACACTTAACATTAATTATGCAAACTTCTTTCATCCAGAACTCTTACCTTCTAGTTGGAAATATCTTCCGTTACCCCGATTTTTAAAAAAGGCAACAAACTCGAGCTATTATTATCGTCCGATTAGCTTGCTTGCCAGTAGTTGCCAAAGTTATGGAAGCCATTATTTCCGAGGAGATGACAAATTCCTTCTCCAGAAACATGTTATTCCAACACAATAAATGAATTTGTCTCAGGTTAGTGGTAACCAGCGATGTTCCTTTATATGTCTTAAGTAAAATATCGTTCTACGCTGAAGACACAAAATTATATGCCAATCCAATCACAATCCAGCTAACCCTCCATATAGACTTGGACTCCATTTAACTTGGTTTTCGCAGTGGTTACTGCCCTTAAATGAGGAAAAATGTGTAGTTGCTTCGAATTGGTTAAAAATAACCCACTTGTGCCGTACTTTGTTAACGGCCATTAGATTCAGTGATTTCGTATAACGACCTTAGTGTTACCGTAAACAGTAGCCTAACTTGTCTGACCGTATTACTCTAATTGTAAACGTGCGAACTCCAGACTGTATCTTATTCGGAGGTGTTTTTCGAGAGTTCCAATGCAATAATTATGTAACTTTACACTATTTACGTAAGACCCATACTTAAATACGCTAGACCAATGTGGTTATCCTGATTTGGTTCGAGACAAGACTTTGTTGGAAAACGTTCAAAGAAAAGCCAGTCCAAATTTCTTTGGGACCGAGAAGACCTTCTTACGTAGAAAGACTTAGTATGGCTAACCTAACTTATTTTAAACTTCGCCGACAACGTGGAGACTAATTACAACATTTAAAATACTAAAATTCAAATTTGGAAATCTCGACGAAATGTTTACCATAAATCAAGATGAACACTCAAAAGTCATCAGTTTAAACTAAAGAAAGAAAATTTTTCTACAAGATCAAGGCAGAACTTTTTACCAAATAGGTTTTTGAGTGCTGGAATAACCTTAACGATAACATTGTCTCTGCTCCCTCTACCAACTCGTTCAAAAACAGACTTGACTGTTTTATAGTATAGTTAAAATATTGTTTTGTAATTTTATTTCTTTTTTTTTGTAATTTTGTTATTTACTAGTAGGTTATTATGAAATTTCTTTATTTTGGGCATAATATGGACTTGTTTCTCTGCCCTCGCTTATGTATAATAATAATAATAATAACAGTAAAAGAACAGTAAGTGTAAAAGATAACTGAATGTCAAACCTCTGAATATGATAACAATCTATGAATCAGATAACAACAAAGATACCACTACAAGTGAAAACTTCTACGAACACCTTTAGACTGTAATAAACGAGAGCCCAAATAATGAATATATAATTATTATGGGTCATTTTAACGCCCGTGTTGGCAATCATATAGTTTCAGGAATAAAACATATCAAATAAGGAATGTATCAAAAATAAAAACGGAGACCTTCCCTCACACTTTTGAAAACAGTAGACGACAAAGATCTATGATAAACTATATTCTGTCGAATAGAGAGTTACAACCCTTTCAAATCTTAGATGTAAGATCACTAACAACAGCAGAAATAGGAAGCGATCATAAACTGATATTATGAACTAACCGAAAGAAAACGCATATATGGGATAACAAAACACCAGAATAAACCACAAAGACAAAAATCAAAAGCTTACAGGATGACTCTACAAGATACCTATTCCAAAAAAAGACGAAAAAAGCAGAAACACATATATCACAGAAAGTGATGAAGTCAAAGAAAGCTGGGCCAAAATTAAGTGTAATATCTTAGCCTCGGCCAAGGAAGTTCTTGGTGAAAGAAATATAAATAAAAATAAATCGTTCCCCAGACAACGAACTCCGTGGTTTTAAACAGAAGTGAAGAAAAAATGTAAAGAAAAACAAAAGCTCACCTAAAATAAATGTCAACCAAAACACAAGAGGCATACCATACTTACTAGACACTTAGAAACAAAACACATGCACTTGGAAGAAAAATAAAGAATGATCACTGGGAACGCTTTTAAAAAGAAAAGCAACATGATTTATACGATCTGCAAAAGGAAGTATGGCACTTTATAAGAGGTCAAAGAACAAAGGTAAACGAACTAATAGAGACAAAACACTTAGAAAAGGATACGTGAATTGACTACCTAAAAAAGCTCTATATAGAGAAAAAACAAACGACACTAGAACCGGAAACACCAGATATTACAACAAATGAAGATCTTAATATAAATGTACACGAAGCTTGTAAAATACTTGAAAGGCTAAAGAACAGAAAAGCAGCAGGTAAAGACAGGATACCAAACGAATTACTGAAATATTGTGAGGCAGCAATGACAGAAAAATTAACAACATTAATTAATAAAATTATAAAATACAATGAAATATCGGAAGAATGGAGAACGATCTAACTAATTCTACTATTCAAAAAAGGAGATAAAAAACAGCCAGATAACTACAGGGGTATAAACTTGTTAAATACCCCAAAACTTATGACTAAAATTTTATAATTACTAATAAATCACAGGATAACTTTAGCAAATGAATAACAGGTTTTCGTAGTGAAAGATCGTATACAGATGCAATATTCGTAATCTTTTTCCAGGGTATGCGTAAACATCAACCTATCTTTTCAAATAAAATGGCCTGGTAGACTTGCAAAAGTTTCTATTTATTTACTAATTAAGTCTTTATTTGACTCCAAATGCTTATTACTTGTGAATAAATATTTTTTCTACAAAAGTTTTCTTGCATTTTATTATTTTGTGCAAATCCTTCAGGTAATCGCACCCTCAAGGTAGACAGCATACTATAGTAGCACCTTGTTTTTTTAATCTAGACAATTTAAATTTAACTTTAATAAAAAATCAATAAGAAATATTAAAAATATATGGGTAAATATAAATAGTACATTTAAGAACAGTGCTGAGCCCATCGGACTCGAGTTGCCCGGTTACGTAAGTAAAATGTGTTGCCTGGGTAAAGTTTAAACTACGTTTTGACTGTCTATAAAAATAGTCCATTCACCTGGTGCAAATAAAATTTAAAAATTCGCCGATCGCTTCAAACGTTGTTTCTCTGAGAATGGTTTATTCTAGAGAAAAAGTGCTAATAAACATTTTTGTTTAGAATCACTCAGCTACTTTTTTTATTAAAGATATTTTTTTCTACAGCGTACAGATTGTGTTTCGATAAACTTATTTTTTTCCAATAGTCCTCTCATGCCTTATTTTCTCTTTTTGTTCTCACTAGTAAAAAATTAATTGTTGGAAATTAATTTTTGGTTGCAGAAATATACAAAATACTTTTAAAAAGCATTTTTGATGGGTTCCTCGAAAGGAATAGAGAATATACTTCGACAAGTAGCTACAATGGTTGTACTAGTATAAAGATGACAAAGAAGAATATTTTAAAAAACAATAAAGAAACTTTTAATAAAACGTTTTTTATTATAGTCTCAAAGTATGAATAGTGTATCTCGTAGTTACAAAAAATAAAAAATGATCTCCGTCTGCTACCGCTCTAATAAAATGTTACATACAGAGTCGAGAGTATAAGGAAATTTCTTTGAATATTTCATATTTAAAATTCTAAATCTTTTAACGAAATGTAGTTTGAGAGTTTCGTATGTACTTAGGTATTTGATGTCTAAAGAAGATACGTAACAAGCATGTTCTTTATACGCATATATGTATATTTTTAATGTTATGCCCTGTAGGAGCAAATATCCAGACTCAGAAATATGGACTTTTTAATTTTATTGTCACAAAGTAGAAATTATTGTTGTTAACACTTTTTATTGTATATATAGGTACCTATACAATAAAATCGAATATAGGCATTGATTCTACTCGCCGTCGCGCCGCCCTGGGGCGTCACTACGTTGTCCCAGGGGCGTCACGTGTCAGCGTGCACTTTTAATACAGAAACTATATTTATTTGATTTTAAATGAGTATAAAATATATGTCTTATTAAATAAATCAAATAAAAAATATAACATCAAGATAGATCCTTAAATAATCAGAAATTATTCAAAAAATTCCTTAATCCGAAAATTATCCGATGGTCCACGAAATTATCCGAAAATCGGATAATTATCCGGACATTGGCAACACTGGAGTCGAGTGAGCGCCGGGCGCATTCTGTTTCGCCGGTCGTGTTTTGTTTTGTTTTATTACGCACGCGGAGTTTTTCGCTATCAACGATGGATAGTTATATTATATTCAGGGGTTCTACAGTATTCATTGCCTTCCCTCGCTCAACCGTTTCCATCTCTCTCTGTTGTTCCATTCTCCATCGTTTAGGCCTCTCTTACTCATGGCGTCGTCTACTTCGTTCCTCCAGGATTTTCGGGGTCATCCTCTTTTCCTCCTTCCTATGGGGCTCCATTCGGTTATTCTCTTTATCCATCTGCTGTCACTAGTTCTTCTTACATGTCGATAGCACTTTAGTCTTTTTTGTTCTATGTATGTTAGTATGTCTGTTTCTAATGATGTTTGTTGCTTATA
This sequence comes from Diabrotica undecimpunctata, assembly GCF_040954645.1. Classification (NCBI taxonomy): domain Eukaryota; kingdom Metazoa; phylum Arthropoda; class Insecta; order Coleoptera; family Chrysomelidae; genus Diabrotica; species Diabrotica undecimpunctata. Next base: position 9,965 of record NW_027312745.1, on the reverse strand, counting down.
TTCAAAAGTTGTATTCAAAAGAATAGAAAACAAAGTGAAGAATCAGGCGTGAGCAGTAATGTTAATTTAAGTAAAAAGGAGAAATATAGGAAATGAGACGAGCAATACTTGGATTTACCTGCGTTACTAAAAAGAATGTAGAACTTCCACAAAGTATTGGCGGCTGAAAGTATGCTTCCTAATAAACTAAAACGGCATTACGAATCAACTTACAGTCATTTAGAAGGTAAGGCAAGAGACTTTTTTCTAAGAAAATTGCGAGAGCTTAAGCATCAGACCACGGCTTTGGTTTCAAGAGCATAAATTTCTATCAAATCATTGCTCGCCTCTTACTTGGTAAGAGGCGAGCAATGATTTGATACCGTGTTACTTACCATGTTGCCAAATGTAAAAAACCACATACGATCGCCGGGGAACTGATCTTACCTGCAGCGGTTAATATGGTAACAGTGATGTTTGGAGCATCGGCAGCTTAAGAAATAAAAAATACCTCTTTCAAACAATACGGCTAGTCGCCGTGTTCACGACATGGCAGAAGATATTAATGAGCAAATTGTGGGAAAACTTGCAGGTTTATTTGCCATTCAACTGGACGAGGTGACTGATAGTAATGATGATGTACTCATATAATTGATAGAAATCCTCGATCCCTTTTATAAAGGAAATATATATTTCTTAAAATATATTTACACAACACATTTACACAACATGTTATCATTGAGTGAACACTTTCAGAATATTTTCCCGAAGTTATAGAGCAATATGACTGGGTAAAAAACCCTTTCCTGTCATTCACGTCATCGAAACCTTGAACAGATGACAGAATGTTCCTGTGATTCCAGCCTAAAGCTTTAATACGACTAGGACAAACTGTTTGAATTTTGGAGATCACTTTCTCATGAATATCATTCCATCAGCACTGCTGCATTAAAGGTTTTATTACCATTTGCGACGTCGTACTTGTGCGAAACGGGCTTTTCAGCAGTAATTAAAAACAAGTACAGATCAAACATAAACTTAGAAAAAGAAATAAGAGTGGCAATTTCCAAACTGGATCCCCACTTTCATAAGCTGTGCTCAAAAAAGCAAGCACATTTCTCACATTAACCAGCAAGTTGCACAAATAAAAAATATTCCTTTCCATTTTTGTGCCCATGTTTTGATTTCGTTCTTAATTTCTAATTAAACATATAAATGTTTAAATACAGTTTTTGTTATAACTATAACCTGTTACTAGCCTAGTACTAAAATTGATGAGTAATATTGGTGGTTGGGTTGAGGAAGCGTCGCAAAAAATGGCAAAGTCCCAAGGGCGTCACAGTAAGAATAAGTTTGGGAAGCCCTGCTTTAATACAAAACTTACTTTTCGCTACCCCAAAAAATATTAACACTTCAACACGATGATAATTTATGGTAAAAAATAATATAGAGCTATTAAATAAAACAAATAAGTAATTAGAGTAGGTTTTGAAATAAGCTGTCCTTTGTATGAATGTTTAGTCACTACCACACATCATCATCGTTATCACCAGCATCTTTACATTGACAATCCTTTGTGGATCCTGGAATGCACTAATATTTGTAAGAATTCTGTTCGGTTTTCCGCGACCTTTTGTTATCTTTCCATTTTTGACTTTTAATATACCTAAGGCAATCTCAACTGCATCTAACCACCTAATTTACCGTTTACCTCTGCTTCTTCTTCGTAGAAGTGTTCCTGTGGTTAGCTTTTTAACAATTGTGTTGTATAGCATTCGTATTGTCTGTCCAGCTTATCTAAGTCAATATGTCTAACGTTATGATGTCTGGTTCATTAAAAAGTTGATATTATTTGAAGTTATATATTCTGCGCCACTGCCCTTGGCCGTTTATAGCTGCAAATATTTTGCAGGACCAAAAGTATTTAATCCTACTGCCATAGATGTTTCTGCCAACCAGCCTCAGCAGTGTTTTGTGTTTTGTTGATAATAATTTTGATTCTTCTTTGGAGGTTTCTTCAGCGGAATTGTTTTTTAAGTCCTTAGTTTATCATACTAATAAGGTTTATTTGGCTTTTAGTTTTTTTATGTTAATTTCTTCTTGTTTTGTTGGTAGTAGTCACCTGCAAGTCAAGGTACGTGAAATTGTCAGCACGTTTCAAGATATGTCTTTCAAAGTCTGTTTTCCATTCCACATTTGCTATTGAGTCCTTATTTACCAACATGTACATGGTTTTGTCTTCGTTGATGACTAGATCGACCTATTTCGTCGCCGTTTACAATGTTAGGACATACTGTTTAACATCTCGATTGCTGCGCCCTATTATGCCAATATTATTAGCGTATGCTAAAGATGGGTATAAATCTATTCTAAATAGTACCACCGTCTTTATTCCATGTGCCTCGGACTGCCTTTTTCAAATATATTAAATAGAAGGCAAGCCATGGTATCCCCTGATATGAATCCATCCTCCATTTTTTTTATTTTTTTCTATGTCTTATTGATGAATAAATCTGATTAATTAGTGACTTTCTGGAGTAAAAATGGCCGATTATGCCCACTATGTAAATTTATTATCTTTATAGAGAATATTTGCTAATATTTTGTAAGCAGTTCTTAATAGGGTTATACCTCTGTAGTTGTGACAGTAAGGAGCTGGTCGCCTTTAGAGCTTACTGCAAATTTGATCAGTTATTCTTTATAATGGCTTGGGCAACTTCCTCAATACTAGGTGGTTTTTTATTTGCATTAAATAGATTTCTATTATTTCGATATGCTATGGTGTTATCTGCGTCTTCGATATAATGGTCAATAAATTTTGCGTCGAAAAATTTTAGGCCGTATTATTTCGTATATTTCTCTCTTCATCTTTACAGCTTCATATTCTTGGCAAACATTCTAAGGGCCTAATATTCGTCATGTGCTCTTCTTGTGCATCCTGCTTGATTTGACTTTAGGTATGCTTCTCTATTTTTGTTGTATGTTACTTCTTGGCATTCCTTCTCAAACTATTCGTTTTTTTAACTGGCTTGATTTCCCCAGTATTTCCATTGCCTTCTCAGTTATTGTTTTTAGATTTTGTCTACAATTTCTCCAAATTTTTATCCTCCTCCAGGATTTCCATTTCCTCATTGTATTTGTCTTCTGTACTCTCTAGCAACGGTCTCCATGCACACTCTGAGATAGCGCGTTCTTATTTTTACTATTACAAGAAAGTGGTCACTATGTATGTTTGGACCTCAGTAGCTTCTGACGTCCATAAAATAGAAGGGATGCCTTAAATCTATTTGGAAGTTATCTATCTGCTTAACGTAACGGTTCATTATCAAGGGATTTTTATGTTCCCTTGTGTATCATATTTTTGGTACTCGCAAACTTTATTTGTCCTAACCCGTTATCGTTTGACTCTTTATGTAAGTTCTACCATCTCATAGTTGGCTAGAAGAATAACTTTTTGCCATTTTTTTTTATTCAGTATTATTACTGAAGCTATTTTATTGTACCTATTTTAAAGTAAAATTGTGGCTTATTCCCAATAAAAACATCAGATTGTGCTTTAATGTTTTGATAACATTCTGATTTATCAGCTAAATTTGTGTAGTTTTTATAAATAAAATGCCTCTATGTAATCACCAGTTATCTTAACTCTCAAGTCTTCCTTATTCGAAAGTTTTGGAGCATTATCCAATAAACAAGGCGTCTTTAACGACAGTTTTTTCTTGTTAATTGTACTTACAAGTTCACCTTACAAGTCCTACTTCAGAGATGCCGCGATGTCAGTTGTGATGTCTATATTTGTTTTATTGACTACGCCAAGGCATTTGACCGTTGTCAGCACCAGAAGATGGTCACCGCACTACAAAGAGTTGGATTGGATGAGAAGGACATTCGGATCATCATGAATTTATACTGGAACCAGCGTGCTCAAGTCAAGGTCGAAGACCAGCTGACCGACCAAGTGAAGATCATGCGAGGAGTAAGACAAGGATGTGTGCTATCGCCGACTCTTTTCAATATATACTCTGAGGAGATTTTTAATGAAGCCCTCACAAACCTAGACATGGGAATCCGAGTGAACGGTGAATACATCAATAATATCCGCTACGCCGATGACACTGTGTTACTAGCAACCAGCCTAAACGATCTGCAGGCCTTACTAGAACTCTGAGATAGCGCGTAGCGTAACATACGGACTGAACCTTAATATTAAGAAAACTAAATTCATGGTTGTCAGCCGTACAAATTTAGATCCCGGGGCACTAATGGCGGGTAGCGAAGAGATCCAGAGAGTCGACAGATTCACTTACCTCGGAACTACCCTCAACGTACAATGGGACTACGCTCAAGAGATTAGATCCAGAATTGAAATGGCACGGTCTACATTTATTAAGTTGAGATCCTTGCTGTGCTGCAGTGATCTTAGTTTGGGAACCAAGATGCGAATAGTGAGGTGCTACGTTCTTCCAGTGTTACTGTATGGAGTTGAAGCCTGGACACTGACGCAAGCCACTGAAAAACGAATCGAAGCCTTCGAGATGTGGATATACAGAAGGATACTAAAAATATCTTATGTGGACCATGTCACCAACGTTGAGGTCCTACAGAGCATGACAAAAGAAAAAGAAGTGCTTAATTTAATTAAACAACGCAAGCTTGAGTACCTCGGCCACGTGATGCGGAACGAAGAAAAATATCGAATTCTTCAACTTGTAATGCAGGGTAAAGTATTTGGCAGAAGAGGACCGGGACGCCGTCGTATCTCGTGGTTGAAAAATCTCCGACAATGGTTTGGGATGACCTCAGCGGAGCTGTTTCGCAGAGCAGTCAACAAAACCATGATAGCCTTGATGATCGCCAACATCCGGACCGGATAAGGCACTGAAGAAGAAGAAGAAGAATTGTACTTCTACCATCTCATAGTTGGCTGGAAGAATAACTTTTTGCCATTTTTTTTTTCATTCAGTATTATTACTGAAGCTATTTTATTGTACCTGTTTTAAAGTAAAATTGTGGCTTATTCCCAATAAAAACATCAGATTGTGCTTTAATGTTTTGATAACTTTCTGATTTATTAGCTAAATTAGTGTAGTTTTGATAAATAAAATGCCTCTATGTAACCACCAGCCATCGTAACTCTCAAGTCTTCCTTATTCGAAAGTTTTGGAGCATTATTAAATAAACAAGGCGCCTTTAACGACAGTTTTTTCTTGTTAATTGTACTTTTAATTTTTCTGCAAAATGGTTGGAAAACCAATCTAAAAACACTTTTTTTAACCCATGCTCGGCTTCAGCTTTTATACGTTACTGGACATGCTCTTTTTGAGATTTTTTTCTTTCTCTATTACAAAGGTTTCTATTGATTCTAATATGATTCTAATATGTTTGCACTTATCATGATTCTCTTAATAGCTTTTAGAGTTGCTTGAAGTCAGTTAAAAGGTTGATTAATAAGTATCATATCTCCATTCCGTAAGTCAGTCATGGTAAGAAGGATGCATTTGTCACAAACCTTTCCTTTTAAATTGATTGGAACTTTTGGATCTTTTTTAATAAGCAATAGTAAACAATCTAATGCTTACTTTTCATTCTTATTCTTATTGTAATCTCTTCAATTTGATTTTCTTTCCCTTGCTTTATTTTATATTTCGAGTAAACATATGTTTCTACATTTTCAGTCTTTCTATAATCAAGAATGATACACGTTCAGTTAGCATAACCTTAGCTTCCTGAATATTAATTTTTAGTCCTTCTTTCTCTCATACTTGTTTCAATTATGCTAACATTTCTTGCAACTTCTCTATGCAAGTGCAAATTAAAACAATACGATCTCCAAATCGGCAATAATGCCGATCACTTGTTATAACATTCATGTAATAACGAATGATCGGTATCAACTACAGCTACTTTGTCCCGGTAGATACTGACAAAAAAATGTTGTGACCTATCTATACATATTTTATTACCATACCTTTGTTGCAGAATTCTCTTGGGAATATTCTATATTTATAAATTTTATATCATATAGCTCCATTAAAAACGTGCAGAGTCAACGTACCAATTTATAATTTAGGAGGCGATTAAACGATCGAGAACTAACCCTGGTAAATATATAATGATACAGATGCGGATCGTTTGAATAAATAAAGACTAATGTTCATATATAGATTTTAATTTTGTATATAATATTATAATATGGTTAATATTACTGACTGATGAAAATATATTTATTGAAATGCTTTACATAAAATACTAAAAAATCAAAAATAAATTTACAATATATTTTATAATTATTGTATCCAAGTATATTGGCATTTTGTCCTATAAGGGCCGTGAATAATAAAAATCAAAATAAACCCAAAAAACATTTTTTTTTACATTTTACGTAAATAAAAACTACCTTTATCTCCTCGTTCCTTTTATGTACCTACCAGGACCCTCCCAAAGCTATTGGATGTTTATTAATTAATATTTAAGCGTTATCTGTGAGGTACTAACATAATTAGGAACTCTTTACCAACTAACATTAAAATTTGCTAATGTAAAGTTAGTAGTTAGTTAGTATTATAATTTAGAAGATCATGCTTCTGTTTACATTATATTTTGACATTAATCATATGAGCATTGAATATGAGGGACAGAGCAAACAACAAATTTGTTAAGTTATTGTGTAAATTAGATAAAAGTATTTACATTATGCCAATGTCATTTGGAGAAAAATACATAAGCAAAACAGTGGTAGAGGAGTGGTTTAATAGATTTAAAAATTGTCTCGCGGCAATGGGCAGGAACCGGAGTTTTTGTGGACCTTCCATGGCAAAACGCAAGAAAATATCGAACGTGTAACATTTGCAATTAAATAAGATCGAGGTTTGAATCTATGCTAACCAGAAAAACAAATTCCTAAAACTAATGTTTCATGAATTTAACCGATTATTTGGAATTGACTACGTGGAAACAGCCTTAATTCTAAATTTATTATGGTAGATCAGAATAATATTTGCTTGAAAGTCGATCTGAACAACTTGGAAATTGCCATTTATAATAAAAATTGTGTGGTGTAATTGATCATTACCGGCAACAATTAGTGTATCTACTTTAATCCCAAAATAAAATTACATTCTTTATAATAAAAGCTTACATCCTAGTCAACTCATCAACATCCGACAGTTTGTATTACTTTTTTATTATGAAGATATTAGGCATCATAAATACGCTCAAATTAGTCAAACAATTAGTTTCTGTTTAAAAAGATTTCATGATGCACTGAGAAGAAAAACAGCTTCATTTTTGGTTCAACAGCAACAGAGTTTTAGCACAAAAATGTGCAGCATATTCATGGAACCTCGACCAAGAGCTTTTGTCAAAACACAAGACTACTTCTTCTTTTTAGATTGGCAATCATAATGGCTATTTTTATTTTTGAACTTCCTGTTTCAAACAAATCAATAGATTTCCATTGATACCAATCACGTAAATTCTTTTACCAAAAATTCTACCTTCGGCCAGCAGATCTTCCTTGAATCTTGCCCTGTGCTGTGAGTCTCCAAATTTCATATTTTTGTCCCCTCATTACTAGGCATAGGTATGCTAGTTTTCTTTTTTGTATATTGGTGACAAGTTCTGTTTCTTTATCAATCCTCTACAGGACTTCTTTATTTGTGATTGTGTCAAGACTATGCAACTTTGCTAATACGGCAGACTACAACTTCTTCTGAAATTGAAAATACAGCTTAAAATGCAACGTTTTGACTACATAGAGACGATTAAAACTAATGCAACGGTGGCATCGAAGGTCACTTCATCACACTAAATGTAGTTAGAACTGTTTATAAGCACCAATTAGAGAGTCTTGTTACGTTGTTATGTGTAATGGAGATTATTTCGAAATATGTCAGGATTTGGATAAGTAAAGTGATTTGCTCGTCTAAAACTAAGACTAAGGGCATGACAAATATATTGCTATGCAAAAAAATCGATGTTAAATATTTAAAAAGTATATTAACGTATTTAACACTTAATATAGACTGTAGGTTTTAGATTTCAAAGGGATTGGTCGGTATTGTAAACCTTTCAACAAAGCGCCCTAAGAGATCTTTTTGATTATGATCTATGTTTAGTTTAATAGATTTGGGGTTTTAAAAAGGACAGTTTTACGTTTAAGAGACATTTATTATCATATAAAGAAACCTTATAGTGCCGACAATCAATTTGTCCTGAAGTTGCACCAAGTTACTGTATAGCCCAAGGAGTATTTTGATATAAATAAACTTTTTGCTTGCCTTTGAATTGAAATATATTTCCATTAGACTACACTAATTTTTTCTAACTCAAAATGGCTAAAATTCAATTAAAAGAACATATTCTTTTTCTCCTTTTTTAATAACATCATGAGAAATCTCATTACCAATCATTCGTTTTAGCAACCACAGCAAACTTACTGTGTTGTTTCCTTTTAGTAAGTATTTTGTTTAAATTACAGCATTTTCAGGGAATATTAAGCACACAAAATAATTGCTAGCCGTGTTTTTTAAAATGTCGCAAGCTAGTCGTATTTTCTAAATATTTTTAAAATATATGGTGTTTGGACCAATAACCTCCATTCCTACTTTCCCCTGTTAGTATAAAATTTGAGGGCTCCTTACTGTACTGTTTGGAGAACTTGGTAATATTTCAAAAAAAACTCTTTTGCACACCTACAAGACGTTTATAAAGCCAATAATCAAATAGAAGGCGTGTGTATACGCGTTATCAAACAAATGCCCAATCAACACCATTCTGGCAACAGAAAAAAAAATCCTGAGGAAGTTCATGAGGAAATGTACATGTGCAATATGCAAGACATGTCGTTTGCTCAATAGGTAGCTGTAACAACAGAGCTAAACATACTATAAGAACTCCTTGACATCGCCTAGCGCATACACTCACCAGGCTCCTCAAGAAAAAAGTTTAATTTAGCTCAGCGAAGCTTCTACACTTTGCTGGTACTGAACATCCTGACAAATATCACGACGTCCTATTTAACTTTATAAGCTGCATGCCAAAAACGTTGAAGTAAAAGCTGTTCCTATTGTATGGCTGGTAACATCGGAGGTACCTTCTGCTCATGTCTTGTGTTGGCTTTTAACCCAATAAAGTCTCACTTATTTGCGCTAAAAATTCTTACACCACATACTAACATTCAAAGCTTCTTGCTCCACTAGCAATTCTGCCACTCCAAATTCCCATTTGCAAGTAACATTGCTCAACCTCTCCAAAGCTCTCGTACCCAAAAAAAGAAAGCAGCTCCACCTTGAGAAGCGAATGCTTAAACAAGGACTCATAATTTTGAGATTTGAGATTCTTCAGTGTAGGAGTATTCACTATGTTTTCTAAGGCTGCATTAGAGCAATATCAAACCGACGACTCCTACATATGCCAGTCTTTACAAATTTTTACACTCTATTATTGCCTGTCTTTTTGTTATTTTTTTCACTAAATGAGCGCAGCATAAATGACGACTATATCTGACAGCCATTATACACGATTGATAGATCAGTTTAGATTTGCAAATCTCTTTTTTGATGTTTTCAAATTTTTGCTATCAAAAACGATGCTTTTTTGATATTTTTTTAGGATGTAATAAGACATCTTCTAATAGTATTGCTCCATTTACGGTCAATTATTTAATTGCTAATTTTCTCTTATTTGTGAATGAAATCAGTATTCATTTGCGACTGTGCAATAATACTGTTATTCTTACTTCAAACCATTACAACCAATATAACTATAAATATGAATAGTCTAAAGTCTACAGCACGAAATTGTTCTCTTTTAAGCTTTTTTAAAAGATCGTTAACTAATATCGGCCACAGTTTAGGTGATTCCTCATTAAGGACAACCTTTTACGGTTTTACAGTGACAGACTGATCTCGTAGATAGGTTATATTAGGTTAAAGGTGGTATACCTTTCTCTTTTGCGCGGGCCTTCTTCACTCTGAGATAGCGCG
>NW_027312744.1:0-26345 GCF_040954645.1 Diabrotica undecimpunctata | reverse complement strand
ACGCGCTATCTCAGAGTCTGACATTAGAAATCAGTATAAAATTAAACTAGTACAATAAGGCTGACACTTCTAAAAAGCTAAAATACAAAGATCTACTAAACACAACTGGATCATAAACCAATTTCAATCATAAATCTTTAAAAACCGATTCACATTTGCACTAATCAAGGAAAAAGGATACAAAAAAGTTTCTTAATGATGCTAAATAACTTATGAAAGATTTGAGTGTATATTTGAGTGCAGACTAAAAATGTATGCGTAGCAAATGCAGAATTGTGCTATTTTGAAGCAGATAAAATTAGTTCCGATCATTTCCATTTCAAGTCACAAAAATAAGAACAAACTTCATGCAGTGAAAAACAACAAGGTAAAAAAAGCAAGGCGTCACAATATTTCACAACAGAAGATAGATATATTCCAATCAGAAATAATACAGCTGCAACTTTTTTGAAATTTAGTTATACCAGTTATACGAAACCGGTGAGTAAATTCTTTATTATTTATTATTTTATTTATTATTTTATTATTATTGTATATATATATATATATATATATATATATATATATATATATATATATATATATATATATATATATATATATATATATATATAAATAAGGTATTTAGAAACCATTTTTAGCAGCAGTCGTCATTCTAGACGGGTGTACAGTCTTTTGCATCTATAGTATAGCCACTACAGCAAGCACTTTTACACATATCCAGACTAAAGTGGTCTAGTAATTTGGTACTTGACTCATTCGAACATACTCGTTTTAGTCGTGCTGACTGAAACAGGTAACGAAACGGTTTTAGATCTACTAAACTCAACTGGATCATAAAACAATTTCAATCATAAATCTTTAAAAACCGATTCACATTTACACAAATCAAGGGAAAAGGATACAAAAAAGTTTCTTAATGATGCTAAATAACTTATGAAAGATTTGAGTGTATATTTGAGTGCAGACTAAAAATTTATGCGTAGCAATTGCAGGATTGTACGATTTTGAAGCAGATAAAATTAGTTCCGATCATTTCCATTTCAAGTCACAAAAATAAGAACAAACTTCATGCAGTGAAATACAACAAGGTAAAAAAAAAGCAAGACGTCACAATATTTCACAACAGAAGATAGATATAATCCAATCAGAAATAATACAGCTGCAACTTTTTTGAAATTTAGGTATAAATCACACAATAAAAGCCAGTTATACGAAACCGGTGAGTAAATTCATTATGCCCATGTTGTTTTGACACTACTGAACAAAAGTAGTTTATCAAATTTAATACCGACAGTGAAATCCTGTACCCAGTAGCGAAACTCATAATTGTTCCAGTTTTGGAACATGCAAGCAAATGGGTTAAAATATTCTTTTTTTTTTTGAAAACGATAGGCTCACTAACTCATACATATACGGCCATGCCTCCCTACAATATCCTGCTACCTCAGCACCTCCCTGTCTCCTCATTGACTCTACTTCAATTCTACTAAATGTATGTGATATAAAAAAAAATGTATCACATCTTTTCTTTCCTTCATGTTACACATGAAGCAAAACCTTTTTTTATGATTTCTTTTAAGTCGATCATTCGAATATAGAACTTCACATCTTAATTTGAACAGCCATCGAATGGCCCCAAAATTTTTCATTTCCAGTAGATATTGCATGTTAACTTCTTCTTCCTGTAGTTCTTTGTATTGTCCACAAAAATTTTATTCGACTGCCCTATTCTCAGCCGGACGCTGTATGTCCTTCTTTTTTCTATTATACTCTCAATCATACTAGGCCAGCTATCTCTTTATTCTCATTCACACCTTATCTCAATACCAAATTTTTCTTCCACGCTCATCCAATCTTTCCACCAGTCACACCTTGCTCTCATCATTTCTTTCAAAAGAAATTTTGGTAACCTATAATTCGAATATCCTAGTATATTTTAAACATATTTTTTTGGTAAATTCATCGTATATAGGCTGACTCTAGCAATACCTGTCTCCATATCTAACATATAGTTGGGACAATACCTTGGACAAATCTTCTGATTATTTTCACCTTATCGTACTGAAAAAGACCCCACACCAGAGACTAATAAGTCAAAATTGATCTTAAGACCCACTCATATACTGTTACTTTAGCCCAAAAGGGTATATCAGTCTTGGATACTGAAGTACTCCAAGCCATGTGAATCGCCAATTTTGCCAAACTCTGGAGCTTTTTTAGATGAGCTTTAAACGACAACTTGGGTTTTTATAGTTATTCACTACCTCTAATACTCAATCATTCAGTTTCCAAGATTCCTTGATCACACCATCTCCTATTCTGAATACAATAATTTTGGATTTATCAAAATTTATTTTTAGATTTCACATCCTGCGGTATTTTTTCAGTTTATTAATAATCCGCTATAGCACCTTCGGATTGATTGCCATCAAAACCATCTGCAGGTAATACAACTCTTTAAATAATCAAACCATTTATCTCCAAACCGCCTCCCAATGCTTCATGTAGGTCATTCAAGAAAAGCGCAAACAGTAATGGACTTTCCTGAAAGACATACCTATCTCACTCCTACATTACAGTCAAACCATTCAGGTAGACCTTCCTTTGATCGGACTGCCAATTTTGTATTCGCGGACATAATTTTGAACAAATTTAGCACTTTAGTAGATAATCCCAAGTAACTCAACTTGTAAAAAAGGGCCCGCCGATCAACTGTATGAAAAGCAGCACCAAAGTCCACAAACAATGTATAAACATTTGTTACTCCCCGTGCATGTTAAGTTTTTACTATACTCGTAAGATTAAAAATGTTGTCTATAGTTGAATAGCAAGTTCTATATCCTGTCTGGAACTCATTTAAAATGTTATGTTACTGAGAAAAGTCTGGTTTGAAAAAAAAATTATTAGCTAGCTCAAGTACAAGCACTTTTCCGTTTTCTGGGAGAAACTTCTGGTGCTTTATTTAGTTTTAAAGAATCCAATGCTATTTGAAGTTCTTCCATGCTAAACGGGTGATCTAAATGTTCATTGAGGATAAACGGTTCCGCATACAACACAGTTCCGCTGTTATCTCTGTATTCAAATATCTTGCAAAAAGTTAACACCTTCACCAATGGCCGAACTTCCAAACTTATACAGTCAAACAGCCTCCCAAAATTCTTTTGAATTTAAATCATGAATGTGTTGCTTGTGTGAGTCCATTTCAAATAGGTAAAAGAAATAAAATAAGCCCTACTCACAATCAATTTAATTTTACTACCAAAACGACCGGTTTCGATTTCTAAACTTTGCAAAGCATCTTCAGGTCAAACGGTAAAAAGTAAATTAAATGCTGAAATTACAAAAAAGCTAATATTAGGGTGCTGTCTTATAAAGATAAAGATCAAAAAAGGTTATAGTAATTATGCCAATATTATCTGTCTGTGTTTATTATTATGCATAAAATTAATTTAGCAGACAAAATGAAAACCCCCAAATTGGTAAGAGATAAAAAACTATTAAATTGTAATAAATTAGTAACAAAAAAAAAAAAAAAATACTACTTACATTCCGATACAAGAAGTTTTAGTTATTGATTCGTGATACATAATTCAAACTATCCTGTATTGCTGATGTTGGGTGATCTTCGGTTAATGTTGTAACTGTCTGACAATTAAATTTCTTGAGGGGAGAGATCAAATTAAATAGGAGTAAGTTATATGTGATTGTTTGTTAAATAAAAGTGATGTTTTATATTATTTAAATTTTTAAAAGTTATATATATTTATTCAAGAGATATATTTTAAAAATGTGTGTTAATTTATTAAAATTTTTACAGTAAGAGGTCAGTTGTGTGACAGTGAATGAAATTAGATGTACTAATTTTGTGGGTGAGTAATTTCTTTGACTTGTAATTATCAGATTTTCGATAAAAAGCATTTGATTTCTGTTTTGGCAGAAATTTTGATGACATATGCTAAAATTATAAAACTAAATACAATTAAGGACAATTAGAGACAAACAGAACACAATTAAAAGGACAAAACAGACATAAAACTTTTAAAAAAGGGGGCTTATTGGCACTACATTACTGTGTAGGAGAGGAACTGGTAAAATTAAGTTTTTTTGTTGTCTATTAGTATTTTAAGAGGTAAATTTGACAAGCTAATGTAGGTTAAAGTGTGACAGTTCTTCTTCAATTTATTAGTGTTGTAACTAAAGTTAACTAGTTTTTGAAGCAATCAGATCTTACTGAATTAGTAGTTAAACAATTAAATGGAAATTGTAAGCTAATATGTATAATATTGGCATATTTTTAACAATCAATAAATGAATTAACTTTAAATTTAAATGTGACAATCGAAATAATTGAAATAATTTTATATAAGGAAATTTAAATTTTTTTTTTTTAAAAAAGTCAGAATTACAAAGCAGACTTTAGGTTAGTATTTGGTAACAAAATATTAATCCAAATATGTAATGAATATACAAATTTTTGAAAACTTTTGAAAAATTTTGAAAAACTTTGAAAAACTTTTGAATTTGTTGTATTTCTTAAACTCAATGTAGCATTCTTATAAAATTGTTTCTTTTTAAAGTCACAAAGGTGCTTGTATTCCTGTTTAACATCCCTATATATATATATATATATATATATATATATATATATATATATATATATATATATATATATATATATATTTATATATATATATATTTATATATATATATATATATATATATATATATATATATATATATATATATATTCGTTCAATAAGTCGAAAATTTTTTTCTAGATATTCTCAGATATTACTTGCTTCCTCTTTATTGTGCACTCACCATCAAACCATTGCTGGCTTTGTTTACACTCCTCATTTGCCTTAAACAGCTTACATTCTCCCTTGTGTGCGGAATTTTTTATACAACTCACCTCCGGTTGATCAGTCTACTCATTCCACCTATTAATTTCACTAAGACTAAGACTTTCTCTCCGACTCAGTTTGAGTCCAAGTAATTATAGGAAGCAGTGGTAAAACTTTACTAGTTGATCTCTGACTGCCAACTATTAGAGGCATATGTTCAGAATAATATTCACTACTTATAAAAAAAAAATATCTACTAAATTTAACATCGGTCCTAATACATATGAACAATATAAGACAGAACTGACTAACGGCCACAAGAATGTATACTGCTTCTCTATATTGCCTTTTTTTTGAGGCTTTAAGGGATTTTTACTATAATTAATTATGGCTTAATCCCATATAAACATAATATTTAACTTGCCAAAAGAAAACAGTTTTAGAACCTTTTTAAAAGTATCTGCTCATTGCGGTATCATCATAACTGAGTACGACACTGCTACATGCATTCAACACAGTAGTTATTATAAATGATACAAGTATGTGACAACAATTTAAAGTTTAGTTCATTTATAGCTATTTTCAGACGAAATTAGAAAAGTTTGCTTGAGAATGAACAACGTAAAAAAACAAAAGATTTGCTGAAAGAAAAGTTGGGAATTACAACGTGACAGAAAATTCCCGACGCGACGGTTATATCGCTACAAGGAATCTTTGAATTCGAGCAACAATGGAAATGTTTCTACTTTATTTTTAGCTGCAAGTGTTACAGGATTTATTAATGTTGGTTTAACGGTTAAGAGGGTATTGTCTATTATTGTAAACTTTCTAATGAGGTAGTTGCAGAGAAATAAGTACGCTAGAGGAAGGTAAAAGAAAGCTAAAAGTTAACTAAACATTTGCAAGTTTATCGTTAAATTATATTCGATGTTATTTTCTAAAATTATTTTGCTGCTTTCTTACTAGGAGCAATACTGTTGATCAAGATAATTGGAAGATATACTCGGTTCGCTATCTCCAGTCCGCACTGTCTAGTGAATTTAGTAATTATTTTTTTGCGAAGTTAGTTACTTTTTGACAGACTCGAGATGGCTGGAAATTACTATACAACCAAGCACACGTAATTATAGCCAATATTAATAGTAAACAAACTAAATAGTATATAAAATAGAACTTTACAAATTACCGACAATCAATATTTATTTATTTGCACCATATATAATAAATAGTTATGTTAAATTATAACAACTAAATATATATTTTAAATATATACTACCCAAAATGTTATGTGTTTAGTATACACTTCCACTATTTAGAACAATTCTTCTTTTTTCAAAGAAAGAAGTCTGCAATAGTAGTATACTTGAGCTATTAATACTGAGAAGTAGGAATTGTTGTGTTGTAGGTTTCCGACAATGAATCTGTCAAAATATGCCCGAGCTAAGCGAATGGAGTATAATTGATTTTCTTATTAGTAAAGTTAATATAAACTGTTTTCTCTTCATTCAATTCTATACGCCATTTTGTGGACCAGCATTCTATGCCAATAATTTTATTTTGTAGGTTAACCGTAGATTCTTTTATAGTTGCTCCTATTGTCAGTACTGCTGTATCATCAGCAAATATGGCTAGGTTAATGTCTTTTCTCTCCGAAATGTCAGATGTATTTAAAAGGTAAAGTATTGGTCTAAAAACGCTACCTTGTGGACTCTCTAAATTTATTAGCTTTAACTCGGAGTACTCGTTTTCCATTTTAACTCTAAATGTATTAAGTAGAGTATTAATACATAGGAAGGGAAGTAAACTGGACTGCTCAAACTATCGAGGTATATCAGTAACCAGTACCTTAAGTCGCCTATATGGAAGGATACTTCGAGACATTATCGAACAAGAATATAAGGAACAAAAAGAAGAGGAACAATCTGGCTTTAGAGCGGGAAGGAGCTGCACCGATAATGTGTTTGTTTTAAAACAAATAATAGAAAAAAGATCAAGTACCAACCAAGAAACCCACCTTATGTTTATAGACCTTCAGAAGGCCTATGATACTGTACCCGCTAAAAAGCTATGGAAAGTTTTGCAGGAAACAAACATTAACCACATAGTAATTAACGCCCTTAAACAGCTTTATGAAGGATCAACGTCGGGAATAAAAATTGGAAATAGACTTTTAAAAAAATTTCCTGTAAACAAGGGACTCCGGCAGGGGTGTTGCATATCCCCCACATTGTTTAAAATCTACGTGGCGAAAGCACTGTATCAGTGGAAGAGAAAGTGCAGAGGGATGGGCATTGACCTGGGAGAAACTTGCCTATATACCCTACAGTTTGCAGACGATCAAGTCCTTATAGCCAACGATAAAGAAGACCTGACATATATGGCCAGAAAACTACAGGAAGAATACAAAAAGTGGGGTTTAGAACTCAATACACAAAAAACAAAATATCTCCCAATAGGTGCAGAACTATCCAACATTCAGATAGACACAACCGAAATTGCATTCTGCACTGAATATACCTACCTAGGAATTGATTTCGACACCACAGGCACAGACAATAGGGAAATTAGAAAACGAATAACCCAGGCCCGTAGAACAATTGGATGCCTTAATATAGTTCTTTGGAGCTCAGAAATTGGTAAAAGACGAAAATACAATATATATGAATCTCTCATAAAAACCAGCTTAACCTATGGTACAGAGACATGGAGACTAACAGAAAGTAATAAAAGAAAACTCGAAGCAACAGAAATGGATGTATTTAGACGATCACTTCGAATATCTAGGGCAGACAGAATTAAAAAACGATGAAATAAGGAATCGGATGGGGGTAGATGGATCACTGGTAACAGACATAGAAAGGAAACAACTTATATTGTATGGCCATGTTCAAAGAATGCCAGAAACAAGACTACCAAAAATCGCCATGAAATGGATACCACCAAATCGTAAGAAACGAGGAAGACCAAAAAGAACATGGAAGGAGGGAATAACAAAGGCAATGAGCTCCCGAGACTTGACCGAAGAACAATGGAATGATAGAAATTCGTGGATATTAGGCATCGGACAACGACGCAAGACGTTTTGAAACCGATATGTATATACAGTAGACTCCCTCTATAACGAGAACTGAAATGGCATACTAATTACCTCGTTATAAGCGGATCTCGTTATATCCAACAACAATAATACTGTGCATACATATGAATATGTAGTTTTCTAAAACATTAACTTTCTATAGTGAAGCCATTCGGAACAATATAAGATGCTAATAAATATTGTTTGAATGGCGTTTTTAAAACAAAGTTGTTTACTTTTATTGTCAATGAAATGCATTAAAACAAAAAAGAGTTGTTTACTTTTACTGTCAATGATATACGTTAAAACAAAAAATCTGTATTCTGTAAATATGTATAAAGCGTATAAAGTTATTTTGTCATTTTTGACTGCTTTAAATTGTCCAGTATTCTCTCTATCATATTTTCTAAAGATGTGAAACAGTTTTATGCTTCTTCATTTGCGTTTTGTCCTTGGATGAAGTTTCTGACAACCTTTAAAACACGTGTGAATGGTCAACCCAATACAATGACACTTGTGAATCATAAATTTTACATTTCCGACTAAGAATCATAAATTGTAAGAAGTTTATTGCGGGCGGCCCGCAGTTAAAAAGGGTATTTATTTATAGCTACGACCGGGCCAAAACGTAAAAAACACGTTTTTCAATCTTATTTTTTGTCGTTATAAGCAAATTTACCTCGCTATAAAGGGTTATAGTTCAATAGAAATTTCACGGGACATCTAATGTACCTCGTTATAAGCGAAACCTCGTAATAACCGTGTTCGTTATAAAGGGAGTATACTGTATAAGTATTAAGTGGAATATTCCAAGGACTTGTATAGGAAACATTTTCTTTAGCTTCATTAACAGGCCGTCGTGTCATACTATGTCAAATGCATTAGCGGTATCCAGGAATACCACCCAACAAATTATGCCCCCTGCCAATGCTTTCTTTATTTTAGTTATT
Organism: Diabrotica undecimpunctata; assembly: GCF_040954645.1. Lineage (NCBI taxonomy): Eukaryota > Metazoa > Arthropoda > Insecta > Coleoptera > Chrysomelidae > Diabrotica > Diabrotica undecimpunctata. The sequence continues at coordinate 17,472 of NW_027312744.1, read as the reverse complement.
ATTCGATGAATCTTGTCAACTATGAAGTGTTTATCACGATTTCCAAATAAAGTAGTAATATAAAGGGAAAAGCACGTAATAGCATGTTTGTTAAAAAATATGGATGATTTTGATATAAAAATTGTTTCAGTTTCACTAAAGTTTTATTAATAAAACGTTCCATCAATCTTATACTAATTTACTAATCAATTAATCTAATTCTTTCTCCTTTTCGGCAGCGACCCTCTTCGTTCATTGGAAAAGCAAACCGCGTTGACCTAATTCCTTCAATTCCCTTTGACTCTTTCATTGACGTTCACTTAATAGAATTATAAAAGTATTTATAAAAAATAATTAAAAAATAACAAATTGGGTTTGTAACTAATTGATAATTATAAAATGTTACATATTCTCTTGTTACACTAATAGTTTATTTATAAAAATGTCTGAAGTTACTCTTTTTGAATTTGTTACAAAGTGGTAGTAAGATAATTGATGGATTCGACCGTTACTTGATGGAAATTCATTTTATGTAACAATAAAACACTGAAAACTTTGTTTTCAAAACTTCCACAAAATTTATTTTAAATTCTTATCACTACATCTGTTTCGGCTGATTGCCTTTCTCAAGTGATCTGTTTTTGGCATGGGTTTACACTTTATAGTCTCTAATGAAATAGGTTGAGGAGGGGAGAACTGTTTGTCTTAAGCTGGTCATTCAGAATTATATCTGTGTTTTTTAATTTGTTGATTTCCATAGATTCTAACAAAGATAGCTTAAGGCCTTTATTTTGAATCTGTAGAACTTTAAATTCGTCATTAAAAGAATGATTATGATCTAGAAGGTGAAGTGCGTATGTAGAATCTGTTTTTCTATTATTGAAAGCCCTTTTATGTTCTGCTATTCGTTTATTAAAATTTCCACCTGTTTGACCAATGTAAGTTTTTCGGCAATCAGCCGAAACAGATGTAGTGATAACAATTTAAAATAAATTTTGTGGAAGTTTTGAAAACAAAGTTTTCAGTGTTTTATTGTTACATGGTAGTAAGATATTTAATGCAGCAAAAATTTTGTTATTTTATACTTATTCATAAAGCTTAATATTTCTGCTAGGTAATAGTACGAACTTTATGATAATATGAAATGATTTTTTAAGCTTTTCGATTTTCTTTTTCTCATTGTGCCTATCCATTTCAGGTGCTAGCAACCATCATGGCAATCTGCATTTTGCAAACTTCTGCTCTAAAAAGATTTGTGGTTGTTGTGTTGAACCACGTCTGTGCGACTGTCTCTTTTGTTTCTGTATCTTTTAGTCTGCTCACATCAATTTTTTTTATTATTCTTTTTTGTAAGCTTTTTAAATCTAAACCTAAATTTACCAATAACAGGAACATGATCTGACAATATGTCAACACCGGGGTAAGTTTTAACTGATAGGCATCCATTACGGAATCTCTTGTTTACCATTATGGAATTAATTTGATTTCTTATTATGTGTCCTGGTTGATCTTGCAGAGAGATCAGAAATTTTCACCGCTTTTCCCTTTACCAACTCATAGAATTGCTTTACCTCTTCTTCTGGTTTATCGCTGGTTGGTGCATATACTTTTGTAAAACCTTAAATTTGACTGGAGTAGTATTTAGTTGAATTATTATTAATTTTTCAGAAACAGGTAAAACATTTGTAACATTGACGTAATTGATGAGATACGATTACTCCAACACCATACATATATTGACCGTCATCATTTCCTGAGTGGTATACCATATGGTTGTCAATAACACAAGCAACACTATTTGGCCACTTCATTTCGCGTATGCCCATAATACCTACTCTAAGTCTGGTCATTTCTTGAATGATATTATGAAGTTTTCCAGCCTGATACATTGTCTTCACCTGTCAGGTAAATATTTTAATAATCAACTCTGAAGTTTTTAGAGATACTTTTCAAGTTCTCTCACAGTGGTTTCTCTGCATTACGACCTATGAGACCCTGTGGTCTAGAGGTAGATCACTCTGAGATAGCGCGTCTTTCGTATTCCATGATTATTAGCTGTTTCCACTTTAGTTGTGTTTGTTATGATAGCTTTACTAGAGATGTCAACAGGGACCTTTAATGAAGTGGTTTCTCGTTGCCTTCTGCATTCTGATGCCATTGACCACTTTTTTGGTTCTTCCGCCTTCGAGACCAAGCTCTCAAACTATACGTTACGCATCACTATGCGATTACATCCCAGCTTTTCGATAAGTTGAAGATATTTCTACTCTCAAATTTCACATATTGGACTACGAGCCTACAAGGAACACGTCAGTTTTAATAAGAAGAGTTTATCTCCACAGGCATGTCGAGAAATAAGAAAGGTTATTAAATTTTAGATAATTTGGTATATATCGTTGATTTACTCATTTTTAAGATACTGGATGTTAATCCATATATCAATTACTTACATTATTTCCTTTGGATTTATAATTTTTGTTGAATTATTTGACTTTTTATACTTTGCTTCATTAATCTGTCTTTTTGCGGATATTTATTAATATAAAAGCAGCTTCTACGTTACTGACTTTGTTCGGTTCAATTCAGTTCGCTGCTGTAGCAGAGCATTCATTATTGAAAATTCAAATTATGCACTTTTTTCTCTATCAAATCGACAAGAGTTGCCTTCATCCAAACCATAATTTATTATTTAGGAAAATCAATTAATTAAATTGCTTTCGACAGTAAAAAATTGCTTAAAATCCGTTTTAGAGTTAGAACAGATCGCGTCGCAGGGCCGGTCCGACGTTTCTGAATTACAAAAATATATTTCACAAGTGCCGTATAGTATTAAAATATCTAAATATTACTTTGTCTTATTTCTTTAACAAGAAAGTTCTGTTTCTATATTCTATTTTTAAATCCATGGTTTAGAGATTTGTGTAGGTGTCGGCATCTATATTTTCGTGAGTCTTGCTTTCTGTTTATATCTTGCATCAATTTTGTTCTGCATTGTTTTATTTCCCACTAATCAAATAGCTATTCAGTCTTAGATTTTTATTCTCTACTTATCAAGAACATTAACACTTTTCATTTGTCTTAAAAAATTAGTTTCGCTAAGCTGGATTCTAGAGTTTTTCTTTTTGCTCAATTTTACAGCTTTCACCTCCAATATAGCCATTGCCTTACTGAAGTACATTCATTTACCAAATTCCCATCTATAAACATAAGCACGTGTTGATATTCGCCGTCTCATTCGTCAAGAGACTATTAAATACAATTTATTACTTTAAGCCAGATAGATTCTCATGTTACAGATCCAAACTTGCCAGAATTTTATATTTAAATTGTATCATGTTGATTTTTAAGTTAATATATTGTGTTATATTTATGTTATAGTTATTGTTAAGTTATTTACTGGTCGTGTTATTTTTTAGAGTTTAGTTTAATTATGATATAATGATTAAATTTCAAGAAATTCTTACACTAACAGTTTTAAAAGTAAATATTTTTAAAAAATCATATGATACACATCAGTACGACCCTGTTTGGCTTTCACGTGCTTCTATTGACAATTGGGAATTTGTAAAATGAATAGGGTTTAGTCATACAGTTTTAGTACTGATCGTATTTTGTCCTATTTTGTAATATTCTGTAAATATTAGACATAAAAACTGACACTTATAAATTCTGTATTCTCTCTAAATTTCTATAAAGCCCTAGGTAATTGAAGTGACTGATTAATTTAGAGATTTGATGCAACAGACAACATTTTTGAAAAAAAAAGGTACACAAAAGAGTGAAAATATGCTAAATTAAAAAAGGATATTGCAAAATGAACAAAAAAATAGCTGCTTTTAAGTATTATTAATAACTTTTTTAGTTATTATTAAAATTTGTTTAAATTTACCTGAGCGTAAGGGCCTTGTGTGCGAAGATGAACAAGATCGGTTAAATAGTTTTTGCGAAATTTAATTTGTTTATAGGAGTTTTTTAAAAATGAGCTAATTTCTAAGGTTTGTAAAGATAATTTAACTAAATCTCAATGATCCATGGCCCAAGTTTTTTTTTTGTTAAAAAGTATATTAATAACTTATGAAAAAACAGTTTACGAACCAAGATAGCAGCTTTTTTTTAAATATTTTGTATCATCTCGGAAAAAAGATTAATAAATTAACAGATTACAAACATATGAATATCGCTAATGTACAGAATAAATAAAAGGGGAGATAATACACTGCCTTGGAGAATGCCTGTATTACTATCAATTTAGATGAAAATTGGTCTTTAAAACACACTTTTTGGTTGCGATGTTCTAAATAATTTTCAAACCATGCAATTACTGTACCTCCTATACCATATTGTTTAAGTTTAGAAATTAATATTGACCTGTCTATGATCTCAAAAGCTCTTTTTAAATCAGGCAATACACCGGCTACGTACTTTTCATCTAAATTACACTTTATGTGACACAATGTAACTTAATAGTAACGCTAATTCACAAGAGAATTGTTTTTAAAAACCTGATTGGTTATTAACTAAAATTTTAGTAGCATATATTTTGTTATATGTTAACATAATTGGCTTCAAAAATTTTCTTTACTATTCTGTAATTTTTTTTTTATTATTTAAGTGCTTGTGACAGCTTCAGCCATTAGCACGAGGCACCGTGGATACAATTACAGTAGACTCCCTCTATAACGAGAACTGAAATGGCTGACTAATTACCTCGTTATAAGCGGATCTCGTTATATCAAACAACAATAATACTGTGCATACATATGAATATGTAGTTTTCTAAAACATTAACTTTCTATAGTGAAGCCATTCGGAGCAATATAAGATGCTAATAAATATTGTTTGAATGGGGGTTTTGAAAAAAAGTTGTTTACTTTTATTGTCAATGAAATACATTAAAACAATTGTTTACTTTTATTGTCAATGATATATTGACTGCTTTAAATTGTCCAGTATTCTATCTATCATATTTTCTAAAGATGTGAAACAGTTTTATGCTTCTTCATTTGCGTTTTTTCTTTGGATAAAGTTTCTGACAACCTTTAAAACACTTTCCACATCTTGTCTATTTGGACCTATATTATTAGGTGTGAATGGTCAACCCCCTACAATGACACTTGTGAATCATAAATAAATGAAATTGTAAATTTCCGACTAAGAATCATAAATTGTAAGAAGTTTATTGCGGACGGCAGTTAAAACGGGTATTTATTTATAGCTACGGTCGGGCTAAAATGTAAAAAAACACGTTTTTCAATTTTATTTTATCTCGTTATAAGCAAATTTACCTCGCTATAGAGGGTTATAGTTCAATAGAAATTTCACGTTACATCTAATGTATAAGGTACAATTACATATTATAATATACTAGTTATATAATATTATTTAGTAAGTTTTCTAGCTTCAGGAACTGGATAGCAGTGATGACTTGGCTCTGGTTCGATAATATATCTGTGTTGTCGCCCTTCATGCCCAGTTCTTGGCGTCGTTTATTGTATTGAGGGCAGTCCACAAGGATGTGTAGAACGCTTAGTGGAGATTGGCAATAGTGACAGATTGGCTTAGGTGTAGAATTCATTAGGTGACCATGTGTAAATCTGGTGTGACCGATACGCAATCTTCTAGCAACAACCATCTCATTTCTAGTTATACCAGGGATAACGAACCGCTCAATCGTCTGATCTATTTGGTGTAAAAATGTGGTGGATTGTTTCCAATGATTCTGCCAGTAATTTCGTACGAGTTTCTTTATACTAGTTTTTGGGTCACTGGCAATTTGTATATTATGTGGTGTACAATTGGATACAGCAGCTTCTTTGGCAAAGCGATCGGCGTTGTCGTTACCCATAATCCCGATGTGGAAGGAATCCATATGATAGTGATATGGATGTCGTGGATGATAAGATTTTGGTAATTGTCATGGAATTTTTCTACAAGAGGGTGATTAGTAAATAGATTATTGATGGACTGGATAGAGGCAAGGGAGTCTGTACAGATGGCAATATGTTGATTGGGTGAATTATTCTGTAATTTACTGTGGCATGTAATGAGAATTTAGAGGAAAGTCATCAATTATTTTGTTTTGAGGATACAAAAAATAACTTTATAGAAATGAAAACAGTTTAATGTTATTATAAATCGGTCATTAATTTGTATGTAGTAATTAACAACCTTCTATCAAATATCATAATTAAAAAAATAAAATCGAACACAAAAAACAAAATCACAAATTAGTAATCAAATATGGAATACGTACTCATATCTATAATATAAAAATGAATCGAAAAATGTGTTGGTAAGCGCATAACTCAACAACGCATGGACCAATATTAACAATTATTTTTTAAAATGTTCCTTGAAGTCTAAGGATGGTTTTTACGGTAAGAAAAATTCAAATAATTTCCGGGAAAACCCTAAAACAGCCCTTTTTTGTTTCCCATACAAATATTTTCTAACTAAATGTAGAGTCAATTTGAACTTTATTGCTATTCAATAAAGCTTATATTAAATTACTAGCGGACCCTACACACTTCATTCTGTCAAATAGATTTGGAATTTGGCAGTTTATTTTTTTAATTCTCCTGAACAGAACCTCTACCATGATGATAGGGCCGTTTGGGAGGGTCAGCTCGGGTGACCTAAGTATCTTCGCTTCCACGAATTTTGGCCACCCTTTTGGACCGACCAAAAATTCCGACTGGGATGTTTGACAGAGTGCTTCAAACTAAGAGGGGAACTTAAGGTTCAAATCTGATTGAAAACTAATCTAAAGGGATAGTGGGAACATAAAGGTGACAAATATTTATAAAGTGGGTGCTTCAATGACAAAACATAAAGATAATTAATTATTTGTCATTATTATTATTATTATTGTTAATAATAATAATAGTCTCCCATTTTATACCGCTTCGCGGCTTTGGGAGTATAGCAGGGTAGTCTATATAAGATGCAGGGTATAATTATTATTATTAACATAGGGTTAATAACCGATGTAATAAATAATAATGAAGTAAAACGTATGTAAGTATTTTCAGTAATCGCTTTATTGTAAATCAAGTGAATCATAATTATTAACAAAAATCTGTTTTATTTTTATTATAGTGCTTTATGATATACAATGTTTTTTGTTTGATTATCTGGTAAATATACAAACAAATCTGATGGTTTTCCAATACGGGAACAGGTAAGATCTACGGAGCAATCATAACCCATTTGGTGGTGCAATGATTTTATTAGCAGGAGATTATCGTCAAACATTGCCAGTGATTCAACGATCAACGCCAGCTGATGAACTCAATGCATGTTTAAAGTCCTCCAATTTGTGGAAAAATGTCAAGGTCACTTAAGCAAAAATATGCGTGTCAAGTTGCAAAATGACCAATCTGGAGACATATTTTCTAAACAACTCATTGATATTGATAATAGAAAATTTCCTATATACATCTTGACTTTTTTTATTAACTTTCCTCAAAAGTTTTTGTCAGTTAACTTGATCAAAAGATGAACTTATTCAAAAGGTGTTTCCAGATGTTGCTCAAAATTACAGAAACCATGATTGGTCGAGCGAACGGGCTATATTGGCTGCTAAAAACAGATGTAAATGAATTAAATTTTAAAATTCAAGAACAAATTACAGGCGAATTGGGGATATATAAATCAGTTGATTCGGCTACTAACCAAGATGATGTCGTTAACTATCCGCCTGAATTTTTAAAATCGCTGGATTTACCAGGATTGCCACCTCACAATCTTCAATTAAAGGCTACATCAGTAGTTATAATGTTGAGAAATATACCAACCACATCTTTGCAACGGTACACGGTTAACGATAAAAAAATTATTGAACAACGTGATAGAAGCAACTATACTAAATGGAAAATATAAAGGAGAAGACGTTTTGATACCACGCATCCCAATGATTTCGACTGATGTACTATTTAAAATTTAAACGACTATAGTTTCCAGTGCAGCTTGCTTTTGCTATGATCCTTAATAAGGTCTCAGGGGCAATCATTAGGTGTTTGTGGTATTAATCTAGAAAACCCATGTTTCTCACATGGTCAATTGTATGTTGCATATTCCCGTGTTGGAAAACCATCAGATTTGTTTGTATATTCACCAGGTAATCAAACAAAAAACATTGTATATCATAAAGCCCTACAATAAAATAAAACAGATTTTTGTTAATAATTCTGATTCACTTGATTTACAATGAAGCGATTACTGAAAATACTTATATACTTCTTATTTCATTATTCTTTATTACATCGGTTATTAACACTATGTTAATAATAATAATAACAAATAATTAATTATCTCTATGTTTTGTTATTGAAGCACCCACTTTATAAATATTTGTCGCCTTTAGGTTCCCACTATCCCCATAGATTATTTTTCAATCAGTTTTGAACCTTAAGTTCCCCTCTTAGTTTGAAGCCCTCTGACAGATATCCCAGTCCGAGTTTTTAGTGGGTCCAAAAGGGTGGCAAAAGTTCTGAAAGCAAAGATACTTAGGTCACCCGGGCTGACCCTCACACACCGCCCTATCATTATGGTGCCGGTTCTGTTTAGGAGAATTAAAGAAATAAACTGCCATATTCCAAATCTATTTGACAGAACGAAGTCTGTCGGGTCCGCTAGTTTAATATAACATTTATTAAATAGCAATAAAGTTCAAATTGACTATATTTAGTTAGAAAATATTTGTATGGGAAAAAGATTTATGGAAAAATTATATTTTTATTTATTTATTTATTTATGGAAAAAAGATCATTGCAGATCTATTCTTAAGTAATAACTGTATTAATGTTTTCTGGGAAATGTCAATGTTTTACCAACCTACGGAGTGTAAAAATAAAGTTGTTTTTTCGTCTTATTTTGCAACTTCCTGTGGAATTTATTAAAAGGAACACACCTACATTGTTTAGACAACAGTGAGTGCTTGTAATTTAATATAAACTTTATTGAATAGTAATAAAGTTCAAATTGACTTCTACATTTAGTTAGAAAATATTTGCATGAGAAAAAGAAAAGGGCTGTTTTAGGGTTTTTCCGGTAATTATTCGAATTTTTCTTGCCGTATAAACCATCCTTAGACTTCTAGAAACATTTTAAAAAAAGAATTGTTATAATTGGTCCATGCGTTGTTGAGTTATGCGCTTACCAACACAATTTGCGTTTTATCTTTATATTATAGATAACGCGATAATTATATTTTACTTTAAGTAAATAAGTTAACTAATTATTTAAGTAAAATATGGTGTCCCAGAAAACAATGTATTGATTATTGTATCAAAAAAATCTTGTGGTTCTTATTGACCTGTTGCCCAATAATATGAAAAACAAAAAACGCTAGTACTGCTAGGTTAAAAATATAATTATATACCCAATAAATATTTCATATTTCTTTTATATTAAACAAATTCTTTTCTATAAAAAACACTCAAAATGTGGCCTTAAACCGCCGCTGTTTTAAAAAAGTCGACAATAAAATATAAAACAGTAGCATTAAACTTCGACAACTTTCATTTAACTTCATTATCGATTGAAAGGATTTGAATAATGAAAGAGTTTTGGTGGAGTTTAGGAATTTGGTGGGTGCTTCACAATTGTGTTAGATAAACGGAATTCTGAGGAAAAACAGAGAGTTTTAGCTACAAAAATTATTGTATTATTAAATTGCGAATGCAATGTTTTGCAACAGTTTGGTTTGAGATAGTTAAAATCGGTTAAATTTTAATAAAATAAGAAAACCTGTAAAAAGTTGTCCTTATATTTCTTATTTTTTTTATAAATGGTCTAATGCAGCCAATAATTGCTATTTTTGTATTCAGTAATTATTTAACTTATAATAAAACACAATTATAAATAATGTAAAATGGTCCATATATTTTTATTAATTTTTTGTTAGAAATTTAGTTACTTATATTAAAGCTGTTTTGAATTATGCAACCACACCTTTAATCCAGTCGTCAGGCAGTTGAGCCCTAAAAATCATACGAACAAGCTGAATTTTTCCGAGAATATTAATTTTGGGACCCAAAAAAAAATGCAAAAAAGTTTACCACTTTTACCCCCGGGCTTCCCCTAAAGCCCCCCTCGCAGCCCACCCTTTTCTAGCCAATATTGGTTTTGTTTATTAATATTTACGGTATTAAATAAACGTTTTTCTGCTTTATGATTTGGATTAAGTCTTTTATTAGTCGCAAACACCACTCATTTCTGACACTTTCCTAATTACACTTGATACAGAATCGTTGTTATCCTGATTACGATGATAATTAATAATATTCATTAGTATCTGCTTCTCTGAAAGTTTTTTTCTCAGAGCTTTCTCAGAGCTTTTCCACGTTTCCATTGAACAATTTTAAAATTGAAATTAAAAATTCGGCGTCAAATATAACAATAGCCAACAACAGAAAATAACAATAATTGCCAACAGCAAATGACAACAACAACCACCAACAAATAATAACAATAACAAAACAGTAACAGTACATCCAAGATGGTACAAATAATCGTAACTCGAATATGTTTACGCGCTCCGAAGAACAAACAGACTAATTATTAAGGCCCTGGATGTATCAAGCTTTTAAACATACTGTGTACAAGAATTACTCTAATTGCTTCTTAATTACTGAATAACTTAGAAGAACGTATTTGCAGTTGATATCAACCAAAATTTCAAATTCCTTACACATTAGAGCAGTAATAAGCACCACAGGGACATTAATAACATTTTAAATTTGGCAGTTAGTAGAAATTACCGGAATTATTTTAAACTTTGAAAAAAATGTTTATTTAATGCACATTGTATTATACTATTACTACTAATAAAAGATAAAAGTTGATAAATTACTATTAGAAACAAATAATGTATAGTATTATGTAAAATTATTAGTGTTGCCCAAAATCGGTCTTGGTCTTGCAGTCTTGGTCTTGTTCTTGCGTTTTCGCAAGACCAAGACCAAGACCAAGACCGCCTAATTTTAGCAAGACCAAGACCAAGACTGACCCTGCAAGATTTACGCAAGAACAAGACTAAGCCTGCGAGACTCTTGCGTCTTGCAGTTAGGACGGAGTGTCGTTTTAGCGAGTATTGTAGTTCGGGTATATGCTTAAAGACTCTACGAGACGCAAAAAAATATGTAATAAAAATTTGAAAAACTGGACTTATGCGCATTACTAACAATACAATATATAAATATACATCAAAATCATCATCAATCAAAATATTCATTAAAAACAACATATTTGAAACGTGCTCAGAGGTCATAATTACAATGTAAAAATAAAATATTTTGTACATTCTTTTCCAGCATACGACTTCTTCGCTCTGAAATTAATTGTCCAGATTTTGAGAATAGCCGCCTTCTAATCATAAAATAATCTTGCATTGCTACGCCGACAGTAATATCGTATCGAAATTTTTTAAAAATATGTCACCTTAGCTAATAAAAAATATAACACTTATTATTACGGACACCCACTTAATAATTCAATTTTTTTTCCATTATAATTTAGTTAGGAGGAATCTAAATAAACAAATCTTATCGGCCCAAGACTAACATTATTTCTGCTGAGTGTGTGATGAGATCATTCGGTTAAACCAAATTTGCTGAAAGAGCGCGACTAATCAAAAGTTTATTAATAACAGATAATGTCGCTTGCCGTGTAAACAAAATACCGAAATATTTAGAATAACGAAGTAACGATATATAATTCTCGGTTTATTATTAGATTAGATTACTTAGGGTATTGAAAGTAACGGACATTTATAGTTACTTTTTCGACATCACTAAACTTCATTTGACAAGTTTACAATTTGACATGGGGGACAAAGATTCAAATAGTTTTAGTCGGAGTAGTTAGCGTTGGAATTATAGATCTAAAAGACTTAAAGCAAATTTGATGAGTTTTTCGAAATAATTCATGCATCCCAAATTGCTTTGTTTAAATTGTGCCTACATAGAAAGGTTAAAATGAAAATGAAAAACAGAAACACCTCACGTTTAAGGAAGCATCTAATATCTTTTCACAAAAAAGAATTACAAATATTTCTTCTTGAAAAACCAAAATTCTGGTTCCTAAAAAAATGTTCCTACTACTTTATTTTGGTAAATTAATGTATTTATTAAGTAGATATCTCCTTAATTTAAAATAACTTCTTTTGATTATCATTGCTTTCTTACCCATTCTTTATTTTTTCAAGTTAGTTTTCTATATAAAAGTAGAGCTAAGATTGTTAATGACATTTATGTTGCTTTAATAAGTGGAGATTATGGTTTGTTATCTTATCACCAAAGAATATGTGCCCTTGATACTTGTATGTGGATTTTTGCCACGTACCAATCTTTTTTAAGATTTCCATTTCATATATGGTGGAGGTCTATCAATACCTTTCTAGACAGAAAATGTTTTTTAAAATACAGTCAAGTTTATGTCATTAATTTGGTTTTTTTTTGTGTTTTAACCATGTTTGATTGAAATCCACAAGAAATCTACGTTCCTGTATTTGGCTTATACCATATATTAAAAAATTTATTAAAATCCTTTGTAAAAGATATATATTTAAAAACCCAAACGGGCTGTGTTAGACAGAACGTTTTCGGAATACATCATTCCATCATCGGTGTCTAGGAGTACATGAATGTAGTCACTAAATATATGGGTAAAAACCCGTTAACAAATAATTAGTAACATTTGTTCGACATTATATCTTATAAATACTTATGATGTTAAAGTTACCGTTGGATTAGGTAACATGGCGACATATGACTCCACGTTGAAGTTGCAAGTCCTGAGACGGTGTGACGAGGACTTTATGACTCTATTTGTTAACGGGTTTTTACCCATATATTTAGTGGGCTACATTCATGTACTCCTAGACACCGATGATGGAATGATGTATTCCGAAAACGTTCTGTCTAGCACAGCCCGTTTGGGTTTTTAAATATATACCTTTTACAAAGGATTTTATTAAATGTTTGATTGACTTTCGTGGGGCATCGTAGATAGCTGGGTTAGTTAGAGCATAGACACGGATCGCTTAGTTCGTGGCTTCAAACTCCCCTAGTAACGTTTAGTAAATAGCAATAGGCTAATGAGTAACTGCAAGACTTGCAAGACTCTTGCAGCAAGACCAAGACCAAGACCAAGACCGGGAGTGCAATACCAAGACCAAGACCAAGACCAGGTGTATTGGCGCAAGACCAAGACCAAGACTGTCTAAGTCTCGTCTTGTTCTTGCATTTGGGCAACACTAAAAATTATTAGCAAGCGATATTTGTAAATTACATAAAATTGTACATGAGGACTTGTTGAGAACTTCTGGTTTATTTCGTTTATTTTGAAAAATAGACAATATACAACGCCATCGCTCACTTAATGAAACTGGCAACGTCTTGGCGAAATTCCGATAAGGTTAGCATTGCATATCTTACCCTGTACAGACTAGTCACTTTGAGACAAAGTATAGTTGCCGTAATATGAAGATCACGTCGGTTGTAGGTCTATTTGTCCTGATTCCTTGTTGTTCTTCTGATATGCCTATATTGACTACACATATTAATACATTACATTATATATATTTTTAAATTCTTATATAAAGCAAAAACTTCCAGCATTTTCTCCTTGTTTGCCGATATTGTTTAACCGTTTTGTACTATTCTGCGCATTTGCTCCAATTATCATGAAATCGGGAACAGAACACAAATATTTAAAAACATTTTTTTTTTAGTTTATTTCTTACTTTTTCCTATTTTAATATAATTGTGTAAAAATATTAATTAATATTTTCAAGAGAATAACAAGTTATTTTGACAGCTAAAACAATATAACAAGGAATAATATCTCGTGACCAAAAAATAAATCTCTACGCTGCTGTTTAACTCGATTTGTAAAAATCTCCAATATTTCTAATGTCCTCCTCCATTCCCATTGTTATATTTCTTCGTCCAGTCAACTATCTCTTTCTATACCTTCGTTGAATAATACATACATTGTGTTGATGATACCAGATATGCCGATAACCTCCTATAACTTTTGTTTGCCTCAAACTGTGGTCTGCTTTTTATTGTCCCACGATATTGGTAGTATTAGAGAAAGTACGACATTTAACAAATCGCTTTTTTGTATTTGGAAATTGCTTGAATCGATTTAACAATATTTTTTGTGTTTGGTTTCTAACCAATTCAAATTTTAATAATGATGAATTGTGTACATTTAAATCGTGGTTCTAGTTATTTGAAATATTTGTATTTGGAACTAATGATGTCATGATATCATTTTTAAGAAAACATAGGGCTTTGTGCTGAACTATAATAATTGGGCCACAAACGATGATACATATCACACAATTGTTTTTACCTAACAAAATACCTAGCTCAGTTGCTCAACATAATATAAAAGCTGTAATATTTTAAAATGTTATAATTTTGAAGGTATTTTTACTAATAATAATTATTACTAGAAATCTGACAATAACTTAAAAACTTTTGATGTATGATTGACAGTATGATAGAGAAGAGCAGCCAAGAAATTAAGCAAACTTATGGAAAGTCACCAATAACGGTATAGGTATGATACATTTGAAAAAGCTTCCATAATATCGACTGACAAAGAAAGTACAAAACAAAACGTTAGAAGACCAGAAAACTGCAAAAAAACGTTTTATATAAAATAGGATTATTAAAGAGTTAGAACTGGTAGTTAAAAAGAAGCACAAGAAGATAATAATACCGTTCTAACGTCGAAACAAGCAAATTATAATCCCTGTAGTGCAGAAAAAAAATTATATTACTTATTTACATTTTGGACACTTTTTAAAAAAATAAATTGACTTTTTAACTTTGGAATTAAAATTTACTTAAAATTTATAAAATACTTGTAATGGCTGTAGATGATCAAATTCTGTTTTAACATAATCATTCTAGATCCCAATACCCATCTTCTATTTGCTTTCTCAGTACCGTATTTTTAAATAGTAATAAGTATTTTAGGTTTTATATTCCATGAAAAAAAAAAGGTGTCAGTATGGTGTCGCTCCATATCGAGATAAAACGTGCCAAAAGGCCTTCGAGCGACAACAAAACGCAAACGTAAAATACACACTCTATCAAAAAGCGTTTCAAAATGGCTACTCACGCAGAAATAACCCCATTTATCGGTGCCGACCGACGACCCTACGTTCATATAAAAGGTAATTTATAAATCTCATGACAAACAAAATCTTTACCCTTTTTCATTTTTTTCGCGCGTTCCGATCTCTAACTGCGTTTCCATAAATTCAACCCTTTCTCGTATAGTGCTGGAGCCAGCAGAATGAAGTTAGTAAATTTGTCTAGTAAAGTTGCGCGTACAGTGTGGAAACCGCTTATGGAATAAAATTGTTTGTGTCCTTATTTTAGAAAATAATAAAAATCGTTGAGATACCTTAACTTTTAAATTTAAATGTGCGCTTTTTAAACATAAATTTGAACGTACAGAGTGATTAATGCAAGTCTGGCATAGTCCATATTCTGTATTTTAAATGAAACACCCTGTATATTTTTATGTTTTTAAAAGCTCCTTATCAACCTGATCTTAACGAACTGTATCATGTAGGGTCTATTCCGAATAATACAAGGTGAAATTTTGAATTTAAGTATAATTTTCTTCAAGACAATTAATTCACAGAATACCCGAGGTAATTGATTGGATTACATTAAAATAAATGCTGAAAATGTACTCCACCTTGTTGTTGTCAATAACACAGTCTCCTATAAAACTCGTCCCGAACTTTGTTTAAAGTTTGAGGTGAAATATTCCGTATTTCTGTAGTTATCCTTTCTTTGAGGTCTTCAATACTAGTCGGTTGTGTTGCATATACTTTGTTCTTGAGATAAACCCACAGAAAAAAATCTAAAGGCGTAAGATCTGGCGACCTAGCTCTCAATAGTACCCCCTTCGTCCAATCCATTTATTGAAGAAGATTTCATTCAAGTAATTTCTCACCATTAAAGCATAATGGGGTGTTGCTCCGTCCTGCTGGAACCAGACAGTTTCATGCGGTAGGGTCGGATCTATTGGATTGGGATATAAGTTAGCCAACTGAGGAAGAACATCGTCTCAGCATGCTTAAATATTTTTCCGCTGTCAGATTACCATCTACAAATATAGGACCAATAATATGATCTCCTATAAAACCTGCCCAAACATTCAAGTTTTGAGGATACTGAGTGTATGTCTCACGCATCCAATGAGGATTCTCCACTGACCAATATCTACATTTTGTCAGTTTACCTCTCCGTTCAATGTAAATGTTGATTAATCAGAAAAAAGAATTGTGATAAGAGCTATTTTATTTGTGTTAATTTTATCCATCATTCTTTTGTAGAAAGCTATTCTACGATCTGAATCGTCTTCTGTTAGCTCCTGCACAAAAGTCAATTTATATGGATGAAGTTTTTATTAATACTCATATTATTTAGACGTGTAATTTGACGTGAACTTGACGTTGGATTCTCTGCGACACTTAACAAAATATTAACTTTCACCTCATCTTTAATGAAGTTCGGTTTTGTTTTTAATGATTTCACATATCCAAGTTCTCTGAATTGTGCATAAATTTTAGACACAGTACCTTGTGCAATAATAGACTCTGAGATAGCGCGTGATTAAATAAGTTTGCTACTTCAACTTGACTTCTATATTTCTCCCCGTAACCGATCATCATTAAAATCTCAATTCGGTGGGTCTCAGTTAAATACTCTGAGATAGCGCGTGCAAGAAATTAGCTTTTAATTAGGAATTTATTATTTTAATGTAAAATGTCAACACACCAAAAACTGATTGATAACAATCCGCACTATTTACCAATTTAGTTTAATTAGCAGACTATCTAGACAGTTTTTACCCATTCATGAGAAAATATATTAACACGGAACAGAAATTTTCCCAAATATACTAACACTTAGAGTATATTGTCTGTATTTAGCTAATTTAAAATAATACCATAACACGTGATACATTATTAATTTCAAAATTTCACCTTGTATAATTCATTATAGACCCTACATGATATAGTTCGTTGAAATCAGGTAGTTAAGAATCTTTTAAACACATAAAAATATACAGGTTGTTTCATTAAAAATAACGATTTTGGACTATGCCAGACTTGCGTGGATCACCCTGTACATTTAAATTTATGTTTAAAAAGCGCACATTTAAATTTAAAAGTTAACGTGTCCCAGAGTTTTTCATTATTTTCTATAATAAGGACACAAACAATTTTATTCCATAAGTGGTTTCCACACTGTATATGAAATTGTTTTTATTAAAGTATATCTACTTAATTATGATTTAATATGTCCCTTATACAGGGGTATTACACCACTAATACATATCTTTACCATTTAATAACATTAATATAAAATGTCTATTTGCTCCTCTTGGGAAATAAAATAGTTTTTCATTTTATTTATTAATTTGGGATCTAACATACTCTGAGATAGCGCG
>NW_027312743.1:0-26348 GCF_040954645.1 Diabrotica undecimpunctata | reverse complement strand
ACGCGCTATCTCAGAGTACTCCAAAACGGTCAGCGTCCAACTAAAAACCTCTCCTCTGTTAGACCAAACATGAGGATGGAATGCCTGGTTAAGGCAAACATTTGTCCTGATGCCCTGCTATCATTTGATTTCCATTATTTGTTCGACACATTCTTGGAGGAAATTACACCCACACGAACCACCAAAGATTTTCAACCCCTTGCCTTAGCGAGGCTGGCATCTTTCTCGCGTCGTCTGTCTCTTACTCTATTTCTATATATCCTATTTCTTTCTGTTAATCCTATTAATCTATCTATTAATCATCCTATTAATTGCAGTTAATTAATAGAACGTTGATAGATTAGCGGATAGATTTTACCTCAGAGGTAAAATACCTCAAAGAAAATTACCTCATTAAAACGTTTAAAACATTTTAAATGCCATTTCATTTCGTCCTTGCCATTCCATTAATCGACCCCCAAATTTTTACCTTATATATTCGATACCAATATTGGATAACCAAACTGGCCTGTGTCATATACTTTCTACTGTACATAAATATATAGCGCGAGATGATGATTCAATTTCATATAGTTTACTCCGAAATATAGGTGAATGCAAACCAATTAGCCAAAGCCAGAGAACGTGTTCAGACATTCTTCCGTATGCAATAGACAGCGACGTTGTGTGAAGCCCAGCTGTTAAAACCAGTTAGTATTTTATGAAAAACTTGTCAGATGTCAACAGTTTTAGCACAAGACTACAATGTCCAAGAAATTGATCGAAATGTATGGTTAATAAGGGTTTCCAATCCATTATTAATTACCATTAAGTGTGAAACAAAAGACATCACTACTCAGATCATCAAACTAAACATGATTTTAAGATTATAAACCGATTGTACAGCATTTATTGGAAGTACTATAGTCCAGAGATCAAATAAATAAATACTTAAATATCACCTACAGAAGTCATCCAGTTAATGTCCCATACAGATGCTGTGATCAGTTCGAAGAAAAAAACCGCATAGCAAAACTAAAACCATTAAAACTCAATAAAATCAATGCAGACGATTTAAACATCGCACAACACAAGCTGGACCAATATTCAGAAGAGCTTGATCAAATTATGAACCAACCATTGATTGACGAACATTTGAATTTGTACACCGTATTGTCTTTATTACTAATTTTCATTTTAGCTTTGATTTACATTTGCTGTAAATGTCGACGCAAAATATTTCATAGAATTGCAGTTAACCATCCACAAAACTCACCTCCATCTACACTACCTCGCCGAAATTTCAACTGATCCATCTGTAAAGAATATAGTGTAAAGTGGATTGTCAAGTGAGATTCTTTGAAATTGAATTAATGCATGCTCATTACTTTTATTAGATTTCACATTCCTAATAGGGATAGAAGTCAATTGATATTCTAATTCAAAATTGTGGCACGGAAATAAGTCACTAGAATATAAATATGGGGTATGCTGGAAACTAAGGGGGGAATACTTGTTTTATTCCAGTAATTATGAATTGATTGCATTGATATCTGAAATTGATTCAAGGCAGAAATTATTGGATTGTTAATTAGCACAAGATTTTTTAGGAGGAATTTAGAATTAAGACATTCCCGTCTGTACTTGAGAGGAATTTGACCACTTTCACTTAACAATGCATGAATAGGGGTAGATGTCATACATCCTGTTATAATACGAATACTCTTATATTGTAATTTATCCAACCTGTTGATTAGCGCCTTAAGACAATCTGATAATATTTGACATCCATAATCTAAATGACTCTGTATGAAACCATTATGAACTATCTGGAGAGTTTTAGGATCACTACCCCAGTATGTTCCACATACAGCTCTTATTACATTTAAGCTACCACTTACTTTTAATTCTATTAAATCCACGTATGATTTCCACTTTAGGTTTTTTTTGAATAACTACACCTAAACATTTTCCTGTATTCACATATTTAATTGCATGACCTCTAATTTTAACGCTCGGAGGATTAACTTTACGATTCCCTTTTTGAAATATAATTGCTGAGCACTTATTTCAAGATAGATTCAAGTTGTGTTCTAATAACCACATATCCATCCTTTCCATTAACAAGTTCAAAGAATGAATTAATTTAAGTAGATCAGCCCCACTAACCAAAATAACCAAATCATCTGCATACTGTACCAGATTACAACCATTGGGAATAATCTCGTATAAATATAAATACAGATTAAATAACATTGGACTTAGAGGAGAGCCCTGAGGTAAGCCCTGATTAGTTTTTCTTGGACCATCAATTTGACCAGCTTTGTCCTTTACATAAAACTACGATCATTTAATATAGAATAAATGACATTTGCTAGTTGAATAGAAATGTTATATTTAATTAGTTTAGAGTATAAAAGAGAGATGTTGACACTATCATAAGCTGATGAAATATTTAGGAAAAGTCCTACGGTAAATTGATTCAATGAAAATCCTTGTAGTATTTTAGAATTTAGTAATAAAATGCATTCCATGCAACCTCTACCCGTTCTAAAACCAAGTTGCAATGGATTTAAAATGTGATTGTGTTTTAAGAACCACTTAATTCTGTTTTTAATTAATGTTTCTAGCATTTTACCAACGCACGATGAAAGAGCAATTGGCCTATAATCAAGTGGTCAACAATCAGTTTTATCCATTCCATGCTTAACAATGGGTAATCTGACCGTTTGTTTCCACGAGATAGGAACCTGCCCCTTTCGGATACATTCATTAAATAATTGAATTAAGGGTAATGATCCAGACTGTGGTACATTTTTTACCATAGAGTATGAAACCTGATCAGGACCCACAGCAGAATCAGTTTTAGAAAGAAGAGTATTGTGATATTCGTCAAATGATATGGGATTCTCAGAATACTGCAGAGGACTGAAAAGTAATTTAAAGTCTCCAGAAATAGATGAAAGAGATGTTAAAATTTCCTGGGCTATCTCCCCAGGTGGCAATTGAGATAAAAGAGACAATTTACTACCAAAAGCCTTGTTAATTTTATTCCAAATATCTTTAAGGGGAGTATTTCTATTTAGTTTGCTACAAAAGGATCTAAAATTTTTCACTTTAATTTTAGAAATTTTCTAGCTTTCGCTATGAATTTTTTAGCCTCCATATAGTTTTCAATACTAGGAGAATTTTTAAATGTATTAATAGCTGAAACTCTCTTTTGTATTATATGAGCACATAAATCATCCCACGATGGAATGTGATATTTGTTGTTATGAGAAAAAAACGATGAGAAAATACACTCTAGTTTTTTATGAAAAGAAAACCAATCAGCATTTTTGAAATTTCTTCTGTTAGAAACCTGATTAGAGTCCTGTGTTGGGATACAGACATGTCATAGAATGGGAAAATGATCACTAGATCCTGTATCTGGAATGGTAGTCCATTCACTAATTTAAGGTGCCACATCTATCGAAGCCAATGATAAGTCAACTACTAATTTGCTGCCACCAGGACGAACCAGTCTTGTTGGAGAACCATCATTAAGAAAATTAACTTAAGATCTTCTGCAGTTTGCAAAATATTTCTGCCATCACCTATGATAAGTAGAAGTTTGTTGATCGAGTTGACCAACGAAGACCAGCATGTTTTGGAAATGTGGAAATGAGAATGTCGAAAGAACAATACATATTTCATATAAAATTGTTTATTAAAAATCCTTTATAAAAGGTATGTAATTATCGCGATATATCACAAAACGAAAACCGATTGGATGGATCCGAAACCAGTACAACTCACACTGTGAAAATATACCCGGTAAAATGAATGGCAAGATGCATATTGGACCACATTTTTCCCTTTATTTTTGTACCAAATTTTATCTATTTCTATTGGTAAGTTTTAATAAATGTCTGTTTATCCTAAGATGCCACATACTAGATCTATATACCACGTCCAAAGCTCGCCGTTGTGTCCTTCAAAATACCTGAGCGCCGGTTTGCAAGGTAAACATACTTGCACGTGAATTTTCTCATTTCTACAGCCACTCAAGTCTATAGTTCGTTCCAAGATAACGGACAAGCGCAGTATTGTAATAAGGAGAAAAAAGGAGAATTTTTAAGTTCCACTCAATTATTCAGGACAACTGTAAATAAAGTTCGAATCGCCATAATGATTTTTAACCTCCAATTTAAACAGGAACTATAAAAAAGAAGAAACGTTAGTCTCTTGGCCACACTTGGCCAAATGTAAAACTTGTTTTACATTTTTTTTTTGTAGTTTTTTGTTTAACGACCATCTTTCCCACCTTCTAGCAGTACCAGCTAAGTAACTTGTTGGAGGTATGACTATCCAAGTAGCTGGTGAGAGTAAATATTTTGCGTCTTAAAATATTTATTTATTACGGTAACATGAAAATTATCCATTCTAAACTTTTTTAATAATATATTTAAATTTTGACCCATTTTATTGTCATATTAATTTTCAGTACATATTATAGCAATCTTATTAACTTTGATAATATCTGTTAAATTTAATTCTAGTTTTACATAACTCATGATGCTTAGCTGGAAGTTAACTTCAGCCAATCAGTTCTAAAAAGAAGCAAAGTGGCAATCTGAAAACAAAATGGTGTGCCACCCCCACCAAGGCGCACTATAAATTAATTTGGTAGTCGTGGTGGAAACTCCGGCGGTTGTTGCGGAGTCGAGTCGCAAAGAATCACAATGAATGTAAGTTGGCTTTAATTCATGCAATTAGTAGAGCTCAACTCTTCCCGAACAAATTCTAAAAGTTTTAATGTATGTTATTAAAGAAAATTTACGTCCGTGCCACAAATTCAAATCGCGCCCTTTTGTTTTTTCCGACGTCTTAAATACACCAAACAAACGAGTATTAAAAGAACTTCGCCAGCAGTTAAACGGCTACTTGTTTATTACCCATGAATTATAGTTGTTACGCCGCAAAAGTAAGTTTTGGGACAATAATATTAATACAAAAGTTGTCTTTATGAAGTCATCAATTTTTGAATATTAATAGTATAACCTGGTCCATAAACCAAATATAAAATCTAAACTATTTCAGTTTGAAAACAGCAATCCCAGCTTTACTCTAATGTACATGTAACATCCTAATATTTTTCATTTTTTAATATATTGAACAGGTATATATTAAAGCTTAAAGTATGATCAAAAATTTAAAGTGATCAGTCAAATAGCTTCAAAGTTATTTAATTTATTTATCCCAAATTGTTTTTTTTTTTCACCAATATAAGTCAGCAAATGATAAAGTTACAGTAATTCTACAAACAGCTCGAAAAAGAAGAAGATTTATTCCATTAATATTGTTCCGTCTCATAATTTAGTTCATATTATTTTTCGATTTTATTTTATTTAGATTCATAGTTCTAATAAGTTTTGGGTAAATTTTAGTTTCCAGACATCTATTAAAATATTAAAATATTTATTAGTTTTACATATTTCTGGGGAAATTTGTCTATTATAATCCCTCCCCCTAGAAAGTATGTAATCGGCAAATCTGTCGGCTATTAATGTTGCATCCGCTGCGTCAGTATATGGTTCTGACAAGGACAATATAAATGATTTTTTAATTTACGGTTTTACCCCAAGGTAAAATAATAAAGTGCTTAGTAACGCCCTCCCTTCTACTAGGGGTTTCTGTTAGGCATTTGTAATGTATTTTTAGTAGTATCGAACAAAACTCAATTCTGTAAACATGTATAGTAAGCAATAAATAGTTCTATGAAAATTGTCGTCGTATATTATTTTAGTTTAATTTTAATTTAATAATTAAGTTAAGTTTAAGAAAAAGTTGTGTTGGGACAATTTGGAACGAAGTTAGTCCCTTCTTTTTAAGCAGTTTTGTTTATAACAAATAAGATATCTAATTAGCGTCATTTGAAATAACATACTTTAGAGTTTTAACGTGACAAATTTAAAAGAGATTACTTTACAAGGGAATCGTTCAGAAAGCTTCAAAATGTGATCCTTAAAATCAGCCGGCGTAGAAACTCGTAGTAGCAATGGCAAGAAGTGGAGCTGTTAATTGTATCTACGGTTCTTGTTTATGGATTTCGAGTTTTCTTTTTTAATTTGAATGTACTTTTTGCGTACCTTACATGTGTGGATTATTTAAATAAATTAATTGTTAAAAAAAACATCTAATTTTATTAAGTATTTAGGGATTATTGTTTTAATTTTGTGTTTAGGGGTTCCCCTTATTGTACGTATTATTTTTGAACTTCTGTGATTCGTGAACTTAACTAAATATGAGCTAAGATTTTTGCATTATTTTCAAAAATTTTTATTGAAGATCTTTATAAGGTGATTTTATTTTTAACTACGTTTTTATATTACTTTGATTATTTGTTAAAGTTGATATAGCGTCGTCATAAGGTTTTGCATCGTTCAGATCTAGGATTCTGGTTATAAATTTAATTGCGAAACCAATACCATCGAATAGAGATCTTTTAGATCTGGTATTCCAAAATAGATTTAAATGTTTAGTATTTAAATAGTAGATGTTTTGAAATTCTGTATTAAAGCTTAGAATCTAAGAAACATTTTAAAGAGTATTTATCAATTAATTATATTCGGAGGTTTCTTCAGGTCTTTGATATGTATAATTTTAGTCTGGTTAATTTGTTTTTTATATTACGTAAGTCTTTATCGTAAAATTTCAACTCGGTTTCTGTCAAGAGTTTTGGTAATTTTATAGGGACCTAAGTATGGTTAATGTTTTTTGTTACGTTTTTGGGTTTTAACTGTATAAATAAACTATTTGTTCAATTTTAAATTCTGAATTTATTTCTCCTTGATCATTTCTTTTATCAATTACTTAAGTTTTATTTTTTGTTAGATTTTTATGTACATTTTGGTAAACATGTTTTAATTTGTCTTTGTGATTATTTATATATTCTGAATAGCAATTGTGAAAAAGAAAAAATTCGTTGGGGTTTCTAGAGTCTGTAATGTCCGAAAGTCAATTCAAATGGAGTAAATTTTGTTGAACTATGAATAGAATTATTGTAAGCTATAAAAACATTGGTCAGCTCCATTAGGATATGCTTGGTTTAGAAGTCTTGTCTTAAATGTTCAATTAGAGTAGAGTGTATTCGTTCATCTATTGAATTTGATTTTTGGTGACCAGGAGTAGTAAAATAAACTTTTATTTTATGTATTGCTAACAAATCTTTTATGATTTCGTTATTAAATTCTCTACCTTTGTCTGAAACTATTGGGGAATGCCGAAAGAAGTAAAGTATTTTAGGAATGATTATGTAATATAAATTGTGTTTTTACCTGGAATAGAATAAACTTGAGCAAATTTAGTAAACACATCTGTAATAGTTAAATATTTGTTACTATCATGCGTAAAAATGCATGTTAACAATTTGGAAAGGTTTACTTACTGTAAGCATTAGCGAAACATAGAGGGTATGTCTACCATATTTATTTTTTTAACATTGGTTTTCATATTTTTCCAATAATAATTTTGACTTAATTTTTCAAAAGTTTCGTTAATTCCTCTATGGTTGGTTTTCCCTTCATGGTAAGATTTTAGTAAAATAATTTTTTCTTCTTCGTCTGCTAAGGTATTATTAATCGAGTGCATTTACCTAATTTCCGGGCAATTTTAAGAAAAATGTTTTAAGTAATATTTATTAAAATCATGATAACGATTTTCTTTACTAAAATACAAATAAAATGTACTGTTAAGGTCTGTGTATTCCATAAGAAATTCAAAAATGTTTTTGTCGTTATCAGTTTCAGGAATTTAAACTTAATTATTTTATAGTTTTTATAAGTTTTGTGTGTTATATCATTTTCTGGGTAAACTAAGATTTGATAAACTTTGTTGTTTATTACTTCTTTTAAAATTGGTATCCCTTGATTCGTTGTTTCACTTGCTGTTGAATGTTTCGTAAAGTGTAGAAAGTTTCGGGTGGTATTCTTATATCAAAAATAATGTTAATTCGTTTCGATTCGTTATTGTCACTTGTAGAAGGCTGTGAGTCTAATGGTGTACTATTAAATTTTGGAGGTACCTATTTTCACATATCTTCGTCCACGTCTGCAGTATTATTTAGTATTATTTATTATCGATTCTGTATTATGTTTACCTTTTTTATAAATAATTTTGTAATCGTACTCTTTTAGCTTTAGACGCATAAAAGCCAAGATAATGGCTTGCGATCTGTGTATATATATAAAATTTCTTTCCGTAAAGTTATAATCTAAAATATTTACAGACCCATACAATTGCTAAAAATTTTTTTTCTATAGTCGAGTAATTTGTCTCTGATTTATTAAGCGTTCTAGAGGCGTATGCAATGGGTCAATCATTTGGAACATTTGCTTGTGATAATACGGTTCCAATTGCAAAATTGCTAGCATCTAACGTTAATATCCCTGGAACCTCATACTTGGGTGTGAGATACCCATCGAGACACTTAACTGAATGTAGCATGCGCGAATCGCATTTCAATGTTAATACCGCTTCATGTAAATTCAGTCTGTAGTCTGCCAAGGACAAGTTTGTAGTTGCTGTCTCATTTGAGCGAAATTTCCGATCACGAGAATTTATTGAATAAGCGCTAGGGTATGTAGCACCCATGTGTGAGGTTTCCGATAATTTATTAATTTTTCTTATAATTATTTTTTAGTGAAATGGCTTCATGTGGCTGGAAAGAAAACTGGGAAAAACGTCATCCGTTGACCCAAGCTGAACTGGAAAGGGAAGCTGAACATTTATTTGCTAATGAAAACAACGAGGATGATGGTAAAAATATCTTTGGTACCGATTCTGAATCTGAGGAGGATTATGTCGAAGAACAAAACTCCAATACCGACACTGATGAAAGTGAACAAATTGATAGTGAAACAGATCATGAACCAGTGAGAAATGTTGCAAGTTTACTTGGAAAAAACGGGCATCGTTGGTCTACAGGACAGCCCTCAAGGCGTGGTCGTACAACAGCCGCAAATCTTGTTATACGTTTACCGGGCGGCAAAGGAAATGCCAGGATACTTCAGTCTCCTGAAGAAGCCTGGAACTTACTATTTAATCAAGAAATGTTAGATATTATCGTTCTTTTTACAAATGAAGAAATCATTCGCAAACGTGAAAGTATCACAGCGCAAAGTTACACCAAATTGACAAATAAAATAGAAGTTAAAGCCTTCATTGGGTTATTGTTCATATCTGGTGCATTACGTATTTCTAACTCTAGTGTTGATGAACTTTGGTCCCTACAATTTGGAAATGGAATATTTCGTGCTACGATGTCGCAGCAGAGGTTTGCATTTCTAGCTGTATGCCTGTAAGGTTTGATGATAAAAATACAAGAGCAACAAGAAAAGTAGCGGATAAATTTGCACCCATACGCGAATTATGGGAAATCTTTATAAGCAACTGTACATCATACTACACCCCTTTTCAGCATTGTACTATCGATGAACAGCTCGTAGGATTCAGGGGGAAATGCCCATTTAAAATCTATATGAGTAGTAAGCCCGACAAATATGGAATAAAGATAATGATGATGAATGACTCTAAAACATTTTATATGGTTAATGCTATTCCATATATTGGAAAACTCCAAACACAAGATAAGGAGTCAGTACCAGCTTTTTACGTTCGGAAATTGTCGGAACCAATACATGGAACCAACAGAAATGTAACAGTAGATAATTGGTTTACTTCAATACCTCTTGCTGATCAAATGATGAGACAATTCAAACTAACTATCTTGGGTACACTAAGAAAAAATAAACGAGAAATTCCACCGTCTTTTCTCAGTAAAAAAGAAGTAGGTACATCATTATTTGCATTCGATGAAAATAAAACTATCATCTCATACACTCCAAAGCCCAAAAAAGTTGTTCTCTTGCTGTCAACATTACATCCTGATAATTCATTAAATGCTGATACAGGAAAACCAAACCTTATACACACCTATAATGAATTAAAAGGAGGTACAGATACGTTCGACCAATTATGCCATTCTTATACTACATCACGAAAATGCAGACGATGGCCACTAAGAATTTTTTTTAACATGCTTGGTGCAAGTGGCATAAATGCAATGGTGCTATTTTCTCTCGCAAATACCCATTGGAAAGAAACTGCATCTAATAATAGAAAATCTTTTCTGAAGTCTTTGGGAATGGCTTTAATTGAACCACTAATGCGAGAGAGACTTCAAATACCTTCTTTACCGAAATCACCCAGGCAATCAATTTGTGGCATTCTCCAAGTTGAAGACCTTCCAACACAACATCCCACAAGTTTAGTGAAGCAAACTAGGTGATATCTCTGCAAAGGAAAAGATAGAAAAACGAAGCATGCATGCTCGGCTTGCCATAAAGCATACTGCATGGAGCATAGAGCGAAACTTTGTTGTGAATGCAGTCACCAAAATGAGTGAAATTGAAATACCTGGCTAAGAATGACTATGATTTCTTTAATCAAAAGGTGTTAGATTTTAGTTAGAAAGACCATTTTGTTATTATATTAAGGTAAAATATTTTGAATTAGGTTTCTGGTTTTTTAGAAAATGTTTGTTAAATATTTTTAAACATTTTTAATATTTTTTTCTTTTGTATTACTACAATTAAGAGAGAGAAAATAAAATGATTGATTTAATGATTCATGTGTATTCAATAGTGACTAGATAGTCCCTGGAAATCATAAAATATTTACTTTTTTTATTTATTTCTTCACAAAAAATCAATGGGTATCTGATACCCATATGTGAGGTGTATGTCAAAAAAAATAGGTGTGATATTCCAGGGATATAACTGGTTGAGTAAAATTTAGATATTGTAAAATTGGGTCGTTCGTTAAAATTCGTTTACAAGTTTCGAAACAGTCAATAAAATCTTTATCTTGGGCTATCTTTGAACCTTTTTTCAAGCATTTGGTCATCGGCTTTGTAATTTTAGCAAAATCTCTTTTAAACCGTTTATAATAGCTTATTTATCCTAAAAAGCTTCTTATTTTAGTTTATGTTTTTGGAATCGGAAATCGTTTTATGGCTTTTATTTTATCAGGGTTTGGTTTCACTCCTTGAAGAGTGATTACATGTCCTAAATACATTCCTGTTTTTTTTTGTAAAAATGCTGGCTGGTCTAATTGTACCTTTGAATTACTTTTCCTTAGTCTGTCAAAAACTATTTTTAATTTGTAAAGGAGCTCTTGTAAAGATATACTATCAATTAAAATGCCGTTTAAGTATACTATGCACGTTTCGTCTGTCAAT
The DNA here is from genome assembly GCF_040954645.1 of Diabrotica undecimpunctata. Lineage (NCBI taxonomy): Eukaryota > Metazoa > Arthropoda > Insecta > Coleoptera > Chrysomelidae > Diabrotica > Diabrotica undecimpunctata. The sequence goes on along the minus strand of NW_027312743.1, from coordinate 15,088 downwards.
CCTCTTAAGACGTCGAACCGTCGAAGGTGCATTTTTCAAAGAAAATGGCATTCTCTGAAATTGAAAGTAGACTTGTGGTGTACTAAAAGCTGTTTTTTTGTACATCTTGTGGGTCTACTTGTATTTGATGAAAGCCACTTGCAAGATGTAGTGTCAAAAATTAATTAGCTCTTTCTAATTTATCTAAATTCTCTCTTTATTGGCTCTCTAAATTCGCTAATATCTTGTTTATTTGGGATTTTACTTCTTCACGATGGACTTCTGGGAAACGATATGATTTTGTACATATTGAAGAATCATCAGTAAGTTTAATTTTATGTTTTATATTATTGGTAAAACTTAAAGTGATACCTTCACAATAAAATATATCTCTATGCTGGAAACAAAGCTTTTTTAGAAATTGATTTTCTTCTTTGTTGGAATGATTCAACCTTATATTTTTTAAATTCCTTTTAAACATGTTATCGTCATTTATAGAAGTTTATTCGTCTGTTTCCATTTTTCTTATAAAATTAACGTTTACTATATATAATAGTTCTATGTCTAGGTGTTCAAAAATACTTTATATTGTCTTATATTCTCTTATAATATTAGTAATAGTGGTTACAGCAAAATTATTTTTAACTACTACTTAAGGCATTTCCATTCGTTTACCAAAATTTTTATATTCTAATATACCTAATCCTTTATTTAATTTCACCGGTATTTTGACTCTTTCTGTTGGAGATAGTTATTGAATGATTTAGAATTCATTTCTGATGTATATAATTTTTACTTGGTTTAAAAATTATAGGTATTGTTACATACGCTGTTTTCCTTTACATTGGAATTTTAAATGGTATCGTCATATCCAGTTATTTCACAAACATTTGTGTGTTCTCTTGGAAAATGATTCTGATAAGCATCGGATGGTATTTGATAATTACGTCCGTATTTAGAGTCTAAACTTTATATCATATATCCGTTCAGTGGGAATAGTATTTTTTTGGCGTGGAGGTAAAATTTGGTTTAGATCTTAGAGATATGCATCTTGACGATGTGTTCATGGGTTTCTGGCTTATATTGGTTTTGATTTAGGAATCTATTATTAAAACTTTTTTGTTGAAAATTCGGATTGTTATTATTAAAATTTCTTGGTTGGAAATTAGAAGTATTTTGATGTGGTTGGAAAGTATTGTTGGGATTAAAATTATTATTTTGATATTGTGGTCTAAATGGTTAATATTAATACGGTGCGGATCTGTCTATTTTATTATATTGTTGTGTTTGAGGGGATCGAAAATTTGAGCGATGTTGTGGCAAATTATTTCTCGGAATAAAAGTGGGTGATCGGGAAATATTGTTTCTTATTGGAGTACGTTTAGATAAGGGTCTGAAAGAATTTTGTAAATTTAAGTTATTTCCCCGTTATATTTAATATAAGAAATTTTCTTCTTTAATAACCAAGCTCATAGCTTTTTCTAAACTATCTGGATTGCTTATTCTTATACTAGTACGTAAGGACTAGTAAAAGAGTGACTAGACTAGGTAAACCTCTAATATATGTTTTAACTTAAATCAACATAATTTTTTATTCTAATTAATTTTTCTTGTATTGTAACGTTAAGTGTATTTAATTTTGAAGCTACTAGACTACGGGTTTCTTGGCAACGCATACCAAAATTATTGGGGTTTTATTTCTATAAGGCTTCCAAGTTATAAGGTTTTGGATTAAGCAGTCAAGATCTCTGTAATCTCTGAAACTGAGGTTAAGGGAATCTTACAAGTTGCCATGTATTGTGTTCGATCATAGACCCTATTAACATTTGAACTTTTTCATTTACTTTACCTAGTACAGTTCGAAGTAAAAAATTATTTAAAGTGCCATCTATTTGGCAGGCCAAATTTGGAATTAAATGTTCTATAAATATGGTTAAAGTGTGTAGATAACCATCATATGATGGAATGGAATCAAAGTATATTTGTATTTGTTTTAACAGTTGATAGTTGGGTTGAGCCATTTCGTTATCTCTGTCACTATTAAGTTTTAAAATTAAATTTATTTTAACTAAAAGGTTAGTTACCTCCAAATCACTATCAGTTTTATGCATTAATCAATATTTATTCTTTTTATCTGTTTATTGTTTCTTAATATTATAAATTAATTTGTCGCAAATTATTAAGCTAATAATATATATCAAATAATTACTACATATTATTACTGCAATATTAAAAATAAAAAATAATATCAAACATGTTTCAACTTCTGTTTCAGGTTCATGAAAAATTCTGTTGCTTATTTAAAAATCATATAATAGCTCTCTGACTATAAGTATTATAAAATATAGGAAATTAAAATGGAAAAAATATAGAAACACTTAGATTAAAATGTAAATTTTCAACATCACTGCCTATAGGATTGGACGATTTTTGTTCTTCTTCCAGGCTTTACTGCTACTAACTTAATGTCTACTGGCTCTTGGGTTGGACGATTTTTGTTCTTTCTTCAGGGTTTGTTTATACCTTGTATAAAGCTGCTCTTGAACAAATTCACAATTTAGTTTGTTATTCCGGTAAATCGTTAATACGAAAAAAACTACTTTCTACTACTACGGTGCAAAACCGTTAAATTTTCGCTTAGTAATTTCCCAAAAAACTATTACCAAAAAATTATTACCAATATAAGGAGCGACAGGTACAACATGCTTAGATAAAATATCAGTTATGTACCTTTCACTGTTTAAAGAACTTCCACGTAAAGGCACTAGATCTGTCCTGGCACTGTTAAAGAAATTCCTCCCCAAACAATTATAGACCCTCCATTAAATAAAGTCGTATATACATATATACATATCTATATATATATAAATATATATATATATATATATATATATATATATATATATATATATATATATATATATATATATATATATTGTTATGATATGTAAAATCGAGAAAAATATTGGTTTGTTTAAAAATATTTCAAAGTTCAAAAACATTAAAATAATTCAGATAAGTAGGATAATATCCAACAAACATTTCGGAGAAGGAAAGTTATTAAATCCTTGGATTTCCTGTACTAAACAAAATGTAAGCTTTGCATAAATTATTTCTTTGTTATACTTGAATGACCCGCATAATTTTAAGTGAAATCCAAAAGACAATTGAAATACATTAATGCAGTGATTAAAGACAATAGAAGGGATTATAGAAAGAGGTTTTTGTTAGTTTTTAAGAATTATAGAAAAATATTATTTGTAAATAAGTTTTAGGAAATTTATAATTATAGGTAAAAATTTGTTTGTTATCGAAATGAAAAAATGGGGGAATTGTGACGAGTTTTGATTGGCGGAGATTGAAAAAGGTAAAATAAGTATGTAGGAATGAGTTTAGCGAGATTGAGCAGAGAGAAGAGAGGATCAGTTGGTTTTCCAAATCTGTAAGAGGAACAGTGATTGTTCTCTGGCGGTTCCTGAAATGTAGCAAGCAGTAGTGTTGAATGTTAGTGAGTTTTTGTGGAGTTAGTGTATCTGACAGAAGCTGAAGCAGCAAAATATTGTAAGTCATATTTCTCTACTTATATTCCAAGAGTCACTGTTCAGGCCAACGAGAGATTCAGTTTATCGTAAAGAGAAGATATTCCAAGAGTCATTTTTCACTCGGGCCAACGAGAGATTCAGTTTATCGAGAGGAGAAAAGCTATCATAATTTGAATAATTTGTGCTTTTGAAGGAGATCATTAAGGACGATATACTTGCAACAATCTGTGTAAGATTGCTGATTACATAGGGAGCGGTTGAGAGGAGATAATATAGTCTACAAGGAACAAGGATTTGGACCACTCATCATCAGAGAGAGATATTTTGTTTTCTGCAGTTTTTTCTTTTATCGATAACACAATTTTTACACTTAATTTAGAAAGGATATAAATATTTTGATTAGGAGAGTTAGAATAGTTCGGAATTTTGAGATTTCAATTAATATTGTTTGTACCATTAATTTTGATTGTTCACGTACGTAGAACAAAATTTTTGAGAATCATTATATGAGATTTGTTTATTGAAAACTTTTGAGTGTGAATTATTTCATTATTTTTATTTCAATATATAGTGTTAGATCATATGTGTTTTTTATTATTCCGGTATTCTCTGGACCTTACCTTTCACATGTAATAGCATAGATATTGAAGCACGAATTTAACCCTGAGATAAAAGAATTAAAAATTGTGATAGAGTCATAATCATACCATTTAAATAATTTTAATTAATCAAAAAAATTAATTAGCTAATTATTGCTTGGCGCACCAAGACTTTAAATATCACAATAACTGGCTTCCAAAACGTGGGGCTTGAAAATATCGCAGCTTTACATTTGAAGGAAGGGAAAGAGATCTGGAATAAGTACAGGTGATCCAGAGATAAAAACATATAACATTGAGGGAATTTGAATTTGAAAGTATTTTGACAATTTTTCCAGGGAATATAAATTTGATTTATTGATTGATCGTAGTTAGTGGATATTTACTGCTATTGAATTATTTGATTTTATTTTCTTTACCAATCGTACATTTGATATTTATTTTGAATTATTTGAATTTTACTGATTGCATATTCGATATTTGTCGTGAAAATTTAATACAATTGGGGAGAAATATTGTCGTGTTCTGAAACATATAGAGTGTTGTAAAATTTCACATTTGGCGGGGACAAAAACAATAACAATAAGTAACAACATGTCTGTCACAAGGAGACAAAGTAAAATTAAGGAAAGGAAGGAGGATAACAGAGAAGATGAAACAATTTTGGAAGAAGTATCGGATAATGAAGGAAATGTGACAATAGTTGAGGAGAGAAAAGAACTATCAGGAATAGATAAAATATTACAACTAATGCAACTCCAGTCACAAAAAATGGATAAAAATCAACTGGAAACAAAACACATAATGGATGAAACAAAACAAACAATGGAAGAAAACCAACGGGAAACAAAACAAACAATGAGCAATATAGAGCAGCGTCTGGAAAACTATGAACAGGAAATTAAAGGATGTGTTGAGGGGATAAAGAAAGAACTGATACAACAAATAGAAGAGATTAATGAAATTAAAAATAATATGAAAGAACAAGAAATGGGAATTAAAGATAATTTGGAGGGATTAGAAATAAAATTTGAAAATGCGCTACAAGAAGACAGGAAGGAAGTAGAAAGAAGATTAAAGCAAAATGAAAAACAAATGGCAGAAATTGAACTAAGAGGGGTAGAGAGAAAAAAAGTTATCATCCATGGAACAAGCGAGGCGAAAATACAATTTGGCGGGGATATTCGGAAAACACACCCAGTACCGTTTGTCAAAAATTTGAAAACCAAATTACAACATATTAGATATTTTGACGATTGCAAAGAAACAATTAGAAACCATTTGAAAGAAGGAGCAGCGTTATGGTATGAAAGCAAGGAAGATGAGTTTGAAAATTGGACAGATTTTGAAAATAAATTTCTCAACTATTTCTGGGGGAAAAATAAACAGAGAGAAATCAACCAAGAGCTACAGAATGGAAAATATCACGAAAAAATGGGAATATCTGAAGAAAGATATGCTTTGCAGATATATAACAATTCAAAATATCTAGAATACAAATATTCTACCGAACAGCTGGTAGAAATGATCAGCAGACATTTTGAGGAAACGTTGGAAGATCACGTGATTTTGCGAAACTATCAAGATATTGATAGTTTGTGCCAATTCCTTCAATTAAAAGAAGCGAAAAGAAAAGAAATGAGAAATAGAAGACAACATGACCAATATAATGGACCGGAAAGAAGGTATTCATCAAATTATGACCAGAGAAACCGACATCCCAGATCAACAAACGAATATAGGCCGAGAAATTACAATAATTACAATAGACAACAAAATTACGATAACAGGAATGACACACAACAGAGAACATATGAAAATCACAACAGGAATAGAGATGCACAAAATCCTCCGAATAGGAATACTAACGAACAAAGGGACGATAGAAATAACCAGAGCTTCCAACAACAAAATAGAAGGGAGATGAATCATGTAGCAATAGGAAACGACAGACAAATTTCTAATTCTAATCTAATATTTTTAGATGCATTTATAAAACATAAAGCGATTAAAATTGTGATTGATTCTGGATCGGAGATATCGCTAATCAATAAAAAACTAGTAAAAGAATTAAATTTGGACAGATTTGTGTATAAGATTCCTAGGGTTGATTTAGTGGGTGCAAACAATAAAAATTTGACGACAGTAAACGAAGGCTTGGGAGTACAGATAAGAGTGGGAAACAAATTCCATATTATGAAATGTGTGGTGATTGAAGATTTAAATCATGATATGATAGCGGGAATTGATGAATTGAGAAAAAAAGATATCACCATAAATTTTTCGGAAAATAAACTGGAAATCAGAGCAGAACCAGACAACACAGGAGAAGAAAAGCAAACAGATAGGAAAACAAATTCTGGAAGGATCAATGCACAGGAAAAACGCAAAGAAATCGATATGACTGTAGAGGATAAACCGAAAGTACAAGAACAAGATCTAACAGAAAAGAAAAAGAGAAGGAAGAAAAAGAGGAAGAGTTCGAAAAGAAAGCAGGAAAATAAGATGGAGACCAGAGAAAAACAGGAAATAGAAGGTACAGAAGAATTGTTGGCAACCGACGATAAAACAGAATGGAAGCAGGAAGAAAAAGAAGGTATCATCAGAGAAATGAAAGGAATAGAAACATGGTGCTCGGAATACCAAAGGGAATTAGAGGATAAAAAGAAAACAGAAGAAAAAATGGCACTGATGGACGAGAATCCAGAATTTTGTGAAGAAGTATTATGAACAGTGAACACATGTGAACAAAAGGTGGATGAAAGAAAAATAAATTGTGGAAAAAACATGGAGAAGGAAATAGAGAAGATTTTAGGAAACCATGGAGATTTTGTTAATAAAGTAAATCAAGTGGTTAAAAATTATGAACTTTCTTTTAAGGGAAAATACTTGGAAAAATTTAAAACGAAAATATATCCAATCCCGTATAAAGACAGGCAATATACGGGGTATTTTAACATTCACGACATTTGTCAATATCATAAGTAGATTTTAATAACATAGTGAAATAATTTGATCCTAGAAAACTTTTGTCATTTTTAAAATTTAACAAAGTGTTTTCGGCAGATCAAATGGCGGGGATTTGTTATGATATGTAAAATCGAGAAAAATATTGGTTTGTTTAAAAATATTTCAAAGTTCAAAAACATTAAAATAATTCAGATAAGTAGGATAATATCCAACAAACATTTCGGAGAAGGAAAGTTATTAAATCCTTGGATTTCCTGTACTAAACAAAATGTAAGCTTTGCATAAATTATTTCTTTGTTATACTTGAATGACCCGCATAATTTTAAGTGAAATCCAAAAGACAATTGAAATACATTAATGCAGTGATTAAAGACAATAGAAGGGATTATAGAAAGAGGTTTTTGTTAGTTTTTAAGAATTATAGAAAAATATTATTTGTAAATAAGTTTTAGGAAATTTATAATTATAGGTAAAAATTTGTTTGTTATCGAAATGAAAAAATGGGGGAATTGTGACGAGTTTTGATTGGCGGAGATTGAAAAAGGTGGGATAAGTATGTAGGAAAAAGTTTAGCGAGATTGAGCAGAGAGAAGAGAGGATCAGTTGGTTTTCCAAATCTGTAAGAGGAACAGTGATTGTTCTCTGGCGGTTCCTGAAATGTAGCAAGCAGTAGTGTTGAATGTTAGTGAGTTTTTGTGGAGTTAGTGTATCTGACAGAAGCTGAAGCAGCAAAATATTGTAAGTCATATTTCTCTACTTATATTCCAAGAGTCACTGTTCAGGCCAACGAGAGATTCAGTTTATCGTAAAGAGAAGATATTCCAAGAGTCATTTTTCACTCGGGCCAACGAGAGATTCAGTTTATCGAGAGGAGAAAGGCTATCATAATTTGAATGATTTGTGCTTTTGAAGGAGATCATTAAGGACGATATACTTGCAACAATCTGTGTAAGATTGCTGATTACATAGGGAGCGGTTGAGAGGAGATAATATAGTCTACAAGGAACAAGGAGTTGGACCACTCATCATCAGAGAGAGATATTTTGTTTTCTGCAGTTTTTTCTTTTATTGATAACACAATTTTTACACTTAATTTAGAAAGGATATAAATATTTTGATTAGGAGAGTTAGAATAGTTCGGAATTTTGAGATTTCAATTAATATTGTTTGTACCATTAATTTTGATTGTTCACGTACGTAGAACAAAATTTTTGAGAATCATTATATGAGATTTGTTTATTGAAAACTTTTGAGTGTGAATTATTTCATTATTTTTATTTCAATATATAGTGTTAGATCATATGTGTTTTTTATTATTCCGGTATTCTCTGGACCTTACCTTTCACATGTAATAGCATAGATATTGAAGCACGAATTTAACCCTGAGATAAAAGAATTAAAAATTGTGATAGAGTCATAATCATATCATTTAAATAATTTTAATTAATCAAAAAAATTAATTAGCTAATTATTGCTTGGCGCACCAAGACTTTAAATATCACAATAATATATATATATATATATATATATATAAATATATATATATATATATATATATATATATATATATATATATATATATATATATATATATATATATATATATATAATCTTTATTAAGCTTCGTTTGTACACTCCAGAACTAATAAATACATTAGGTTACAAATTCTCTACAGCTAGAATATAAGGATTCTTTTATTTTGAATTTTTCTTTAGAGGGAGACAAGATTCAAATTGGAATCTCACCTTTGTAAATCGGTATTAAATCGGAAAATCGGTATTAAATCGATAAACTGGTATTAAATATAAAAGGAATTATCAGGACGATTATAATATAGGTCTTTTCTTATCTATATCTCTATCAAATTATATATTTACCATACCAAATAAACGAATGACTATTGACATAAGTAAAAACCAGATTTATAACTACATATATCACAACTTTGTAACATATTTCTTTATTTATTTATAGTATAGAAAACGCATGTGCTATATTTTTTTGCATTACCTTTCCTTTATCACAAATAACGCGAGTTTTGTTAAATGTATTAAATGTATATTTCTGTTACGTTATAAATAAGACCCTTTTGTACATATTATTTACATAATACTCAAGGCGACAGTAAATGTTCTATTCTCAATAAAAGGGTTCTTAATAGCCGGTCGTAAAATATTTTATTTCGTTTAAATTTAATAAATAAACCATAACGCAATAAAAAGATCAAAAAAAAATCTTTCGTCGCTTAAAATTACTATAAAAGGCTAGTTTTCTCCAACACACAGCCATCGTTTCTTCCTCAGTTAACCCGTTTGTTACTCTGAGATAGCGCGTAATAAAATTGATTTAATGTATATTTTGCTTGTTATATATCACTATATCCTGTAAATAGGTTTCTATAAAATTGACATAAAAGAAATTTGATTTTTGAATATGTACTCGTATCGGTATAACGGGAACATGGCGACGTTTAAAAATTAAACACATTTTTTAAATAAATATATTTATTTATTGCGTACAATATTTTAATTCAGTTTATTCAGTATGGTTAATCATGCACAGGCCAAGTGCTGAACCTAACAGAATACATAGAGGAGGGATTTGAGCAGAAAGAAATAGAGGGAGTAGCCTTGATAGACCTCACAGCGGCCTATGATACGATAAACCACAGAACCCTGCTAACTAAGATCTATAACACTGTGCTTGACTACGACCTGGTAAATATCATTAGATCACTGTTGTGTAATAGACGTTTCTACGTTTTGCTAAATGGAAAGAAGAGCAGATGGAGAACCCAAAAAAATGGCCTACCTCAAGGAAGCGTTCTGACGCCGTCCTTATTTAACATCTACACCAACGACCAACCAATGCACGCTCAGACTGAGAGTTTTGTCTTCGCTGATGACCTTGGTATAGCCGTAAAGGGGAAAACACTCACACAAGTAGAGTCGACAATGGAAGAGGCTTTAAAGATGGTCAACTTGTGCATTCCATCTCAACACCAACTGGCGCATGTAAAGCTGAATGTTTCTTGAGAGGGACAACGCTTGAAACATACTGATAGGCCAAAATATCTTGGAGTAGTACTAAACCGGTCACTAACGTATAAATTCCACTGTCAGAGCACAAGACAAAAAGTTTCTACGAGGAACAACCTTCTCCGGAAACTTGTAGGAAGCAAGTGGGTTGCAAACCCCTCAGGTGGGGAAATACAGAACGTGGAGCACCTGAGAGTATGCAGACTTTGCCCATCACAGTGCACCCTAGATGATTTATGGCTCGCAAATACAAAGGGTGTAGACGTAGCCCGATATTGGGCAGAAAAAACTGTAGTCGGATCCAGACACGAAAAAGTAAAGTAAAACATGGGAGTGTTTTATAAAGTATGGTACTTTATAAAACACTCCCTTTTCAAACATAATGTGGCTTGGCATTTAATGCAAATCTATCTTGCACTTAGATGACATATTCTGCATCTAGTTGTTTATCAATTTTATGAGGATAATGACCTGTATCTTTACGAATACTAATTGGCACGGCCGGTGCGGTGGCTGGAATGCGAAGCTTTATCAAATGCTCGCATATAATCTCTACAGATGATTCTAATAAAATTTAGCAGGTCTATTTTGTTTTGTGCAAATAAATACAATCTCGAGGTATTCACCACTGAAACAATGATCATATGTATAAATAGAGGCCACCACCATTTTTTTCCTCGAACAGCAATTCTATAATTATTTACTAACTGGTCCAATAAATCAACACCTCCCATAGCCGAATTATAATTCGCAAAGACCAGAGCTTATGGCACACTTATTTTCTTTTGTTCAAGTTTAGACCATCGTTTAATACTAGAAAGTGGATATATATTGTCGTAATTACTCATCATATTCACATGCTATTTTCCTGCCACCTAACTACAAGTAGTAAATTTTTTTTTGTCATATCAGTATTGAAAAAACCACGCTCACTTTTGTCCATAGCGATTACTAAAGGACATTTTTTAGTCCGATTCTCTCGAACGGTTCCAGTTGCTCTAAAACCTAATTTTTAAAGGTGGTCAAACGAGGATGACTAGTGAAATAATTATTAAAAATATATGATATGATCTTTTGGATTCTCATCACTTGTAATAACTCCAACACAATTCTGGAACCCAACGATAAATTACTATTTTCCACAGACTATTAGACACAGTAGGTGTCGAATTGGTAACAATAGCCAGTCGAGCTACAAATTATCCAATCTTTCTAGTCAAAGCAGACTGGCTTTTCACGAATAAACTGTTTGGAGGAATGATGTTCAAAATATTTTACCGTTGTCTCATCTATCAACAGGTCTTTGTGAAATACTCCGCACTGTAAACAGATTTGTTTAGTTTTTCCATTAGTGGTCGTAATTTATACATTTTATCATTTTTGTTCAGCGTTTCGGTGTTGACCAAATAAAAACGAGAGTTACGAGACCTGTTACGAGTTCTTGACCAGTGGACTCTGAGATAGCGCGTTCTGCAGACCAATATAATGTTTCTCTTGGTAATCGGTGTTAACCAGTAAATAGTAGAAATCGTAAAAATGTTTTGATTTCATTGTTTGTAACCCTAAAATTATAATCATTTTTTGTGCTGCTCAACGTAAGATTCCATTGACCATAAAACTGATTATATCATCATCAATAATTTTTTTAAATATCTGTACAGGATTCAACTAAGCCAAGTATAAATGTACTTTCTCTTTGCGAACTAAATATTCATCTTTTTCTGTCATTGTTTGATTTTTTACTATTTTTATGGCGCTGCAATCTAGTTAGTAAAGAAACACTATCTTCTGAATCGCTGTCGCTACTAAGAATATCTTGTAAAAATATTTCTAATGTTCCGGGAACATATATCTACTGTGTGTCACATTAAATGTCATCCTCATCGATATTCTCTTTATCGGCTTCATAGTCCTCCTTAGGCGGTATTACAACAATGTCAATATCTTTGTCGTTATCATCAATGTCATCAAATGCCTGTTGTATATTTTTGTAACACCTTGTAGATTTTCCGTAAAATGTTCCTATACAAATACTTGGCAAATCCATATTGCAGCTACCTAAAAAATAATAATAATGTAACGTCACATTATTTCCAGTGTACTCGTATGAGCAACATTCACATGCCAAAAAACAAGGCTTTTGAATATTTGTCAGAGAAGTTCCAATAATACTTACAAAATATACTTATTTTACAAAATAAATTCAACAGATTTATTAAATCAATGCAAAAATTGCACACAAGAAGAATAAAAATGTAATGCACTAACACAAGTTTAAATATATCTAAAATTGTAGGTTAGGTTTCACGCAAACAAAACCAGTTATTTACCCATAAATTTACACGGACACTTTCTGTTGTTCCTTCCATCAAAAATGTCATTTAAAAAAATATTTGATAAAACACAGACAAACAATTTTGTTTTTGTGGAGTGTACGGAAATGAGTACGTTGACTACATTGGGAACAAATTGGGTAAGATAATCACATTGCATTCCTCAGTATATAATCATACCGGTCTCTCTACGTTTTAAACATACATACTCGTTTTACACAGCAATGTATTTTGTTAAAATAAAATAAACTTAGTTATTTTAAGACAAATTTTTATAATAAAAGTGTTTTAAAATCAATGAAGCTACCATATTAGTGTCGTGAAACTTTAAGCCAGATTATATGAGAAGTTATTTTAAAATATATTATATGAATGCAACTTCTGTTGAGGGTATTTTTTGGTATTATTTATAGTTTATTTGTCAAAATATTCCATTTACTCTTATTTTCTCTTTTAAAATTATATTCTATGTATTTGTTTTGTAGAAAAGCATATACGTCACTGTAAACCCGCTATATATTATGGCCGAAAAATTTCTAAGCCCGATTTTTTTCCCAATTTAGATAATTTAGCACTGTTAAGGATACAGCTGGCTCTCGGGATTTTTGCTGCCAAAAATGAGGGACAAAACGGCCGTTAGTATTCCGCGGGTGTCTTTGATTCCCGTCAGAACAGCGACCACTTGATGATGATACGTTGAAATGACCGCTACACGCGCAAATCCATACTGGTCGCAACGTAGTGAGTTTGTTGGAGAGATCGTGAAAGAGATTACAGGGAGTTTTATGGACGACTAATGACCCCTCGCTAATGAGGTCAAACATCCTGATGAGATTAATCGGTGAATGAAAACAATTTATTGTATATAATGAATTTTTTAAGTGTAAAGAGGTATTTAATTTTCTAATAAAGTAAACAAATTATAATATTATAATAAGAGTTTTCAAGATTCTTCTAAAAAATTTGCAATAATTTAGATTAGCCATGTATTACGAAATATTTAATTATGATTATACCGACATTTTTGATATCGATTAAATTGTTTGTTCCTTTTTTTTATTTTTCTAATAATTTTGTTAAAAATCAAAAAAAAATTCTTGCTACTAATTAATGTACACAATGCATTTGTAATTCTGTGAAAGTAATTGGCCAAGACCTAATAAAAACTGTGCTCGATATCTGCCTTTTATTTGATTAAAATTCATTTCCACTTCTTGTGATTAAGAAACACATGATAACCGTATCGTTGCTAAATGTTTTCAAACAATTTTACATTTTAAACACGTAATTACTGCATCTGCATTTATTTTACCAATAGGAACATAGGTCCCCTTCTAACTCCCCTTGGACAAGACAGTAAAATTCAAAGCGCCTATCAAAATCCCTTTCTTTTAATAGGTGAATGATTTTTGTCTAAATGGCTTGTATTTATTGAGTTTAAAAATTCTTGCTGTTATATTTTTACTTGCAGTTTATTGCATCAACGATTTCTTCTTGTGCAATGAGAGTTTTGGATTTTCTATCACAGTCAACATTACTTCTCATCGGCAACCAGGTTTTTGCGTTTTTCATTAAAATTATTTTTTATACTTCCAGTACTCTTAAATTTATTTAATATTTTCGTAACGGTGAAATGATTTATATTTTTATTGAGATCTATATTATTAAAAGTAATAGCTGCTTCTCCATGTGTTTTATATTGTTATCCCACAATCAAAACAATTTCAATTTTATCTTCTATCCTTAATGTTGCAGGTATTTCTACTAAATTTAATACATACTTTCCAACAGATTTGTCTAAATACAACTAATATTTTAAAAGTAAATGTCAAACATATCTTACTATAAACAGTTTATCACTGTATCCTAGATTTCACGTAACTAAATACAACTGATGTTTTGAAAGTAAATGTCAAACATATCTTGCTGTAAACAAATCATACGTTTATCAGTGCATTCTAGATTTCACGTAGCTAAATACAATACTGTACGATGTTATATCTTTCCTATACTGTTGTACGGAGTTGAGTCGTGGACTCTCACAAACGCTACTTGCAAGAAAATTGAGGCTTTCGAAATGTGGCTTTATCGTCGAATCCTGAAGATATCCTTGGAGAGTTTTGAACGTAGATTTGAGGTTCGAATCGGTTTGTAAATGCCCCTTTGTCCACTTCTTGTCGATCGACGATGATAGGTATAATAAAAGGTTGAAGTTGTGGAGTAAAAGTGTTGATTTATTGACAGCTACTGGTAATTACACAATATGATGTTTGTTAGGTAACTACTTATGATTGACTGTGTAGACTGCCTCACATGAGCTCAAATCCCCAATTTATAATCTCACAAATATTTCATACCTAAGCACAGAGGTTATTGCTTCCTATCATACCATACCAACTTTGCACTATTAGCTTAGATTACAATTTAATCTAGGCCATCATTGCAATACTTAGGAAGTTCAATTAGAAAAAATATATTATTCGACAATTCATTAACAGGTGAATAGACTTTAATTATTAAAATATTACTCGATATCATTTTCACAATGTCACTTATACACGGTGAAACTATAATATATTAAGAAGTTAAGAATAATGTGAGATTACAAATACTCTGAGATAGCGCG
>NW_027312742.1:0-26375 GCF_040954645.1 Diabrotica undecimpunctata | reverse complement strand
ACGCGCTATCTCAGAGTCACTACATTTACTCCCAAGGTTAACTTCTATCGACTAATATTTCTACAAACATAATCATTTGGCCTTGAATACGTTCACTGGTAAACAGAGACGGCTGCGTTTTACGTGTACCTACAAACATATTGAAAAATCCTTCGAAATCCCAAGAACGGGTCAGGACTGACCCGGCATCATAGATTTTACGTAGAGGAAAAACTGTAATTTGCATGTTCACGAATGATACACGAAAAAATAGATTGAAACAGATAAGGAGCACTTACGATCAATAGGATTTGTAAAAAAATTATTTCAGGAAATATTAAGAAATAAGTGAATTTCGGGTCACGCTTGACCCAGTCTTGGTACTCCGAAGGTTAACGTTGGAAGAGATGAATAGAGCCGTGGGCCTCCTTCAAGCTGGTATGCGACAAACTCAAGTTGCTGACCAGCTGGGTGTCTCCCAAAGCGTCGTAAGTCGTTTGTGGCATCGGTTTAGAGACACTAGGAGCCAAGCCGAGCAACATCCAGGACGTGGTCGCTCTACAACCGTCGCTCAAGACCGATATTTAATTTTAAATGCCAGAAGGCAGCCAACAATCACAGCACCTGAGCTGGTTAATGAATTACACCTTGCACATAATGTAACAATTAGCAGCAGTACTGTGAGGAATCGTCTCCACGAAGCCAATCTTCGTAGTCGGCGACCACTGAGATGTCCACCTCTATCTAGAGGCAATCGCGCTGCAAGATTAACCTGGTGTCAAGAGATTCAGAATTGGACTGACAATGACTGGGCCACAGTTTTGTTTAGTGACGAGTCTGGATATTGATTTCATCCAGATTCTCGTTGGACAAGAGTTTGGAGACGACCCGGATATGGAGAACGATTACAACATCTTCAAGAAGTGTATGCATACAGAGGTGGTACATTAATGGTATGGGGTGGAATGATGATTGATGGAAGAGCTTACCTCATTTTTCCACGTGGCTTTCTCACAAGTTAGCAATATTTGGACACTATTCTTGAACCTGTTGTGCGCCCGTTTGCTGCTGCTGTTGTAGAAAATTTTTACTTTTTGCATGATAACGCTCGACCACATGATGCGCATATTGTAACAAACTGGTTGGATAACGAGGGTATTGATGTATTGCCGTAGCCAGCACAATCACCGGACTTAAATCCAATTGAGCATGTATGGGACATGCTCCAACGAAGAATTACTCCACATATGGGCAATATCTACAATGAGTTTGAATTAAAAGAGCTTCTGAGAGAACAATGGACACAACTACCTCAAGCAGACATTAACAATCTGATTCGGAGCAAGAACAGTAGATGTAGAGCTGTGATAAACCAACGTGGTGGCCATACTATATATTAAGTTTATATTTCGTATTTTTGACATTTTATGGTGGTATGTGAAACATGGGTGATTTGCAATATATTTTTTTTTGCTCCAATTTTCTGTGTTTTTGTTCAATTTATAGTTTTTAACATATTAAACAACAATTTAAACTACAAATTTTGTATTTGTAGTTTAATCAACTTTTTTTAAGTTGATTACAGATAAACAAAATACGTCTATTTATAAAAATATCCCTAGACTTTTGCGTTGTGTGTATTTGTAAGTTATCAGGACCAACTTAAATACGAATTAAATCATTTTGCAAATTTTTAAGGTTCTAAATTGTAAAAAATTTTATTAGCTTAGTTATGGGTAATTTATGGGTTTTCATGGAATTAGTGTTAAAAGATTACTATGCAAACTCATCTTTTGAAAATCGTTAAATACAGTGTACGTCGTACATGAAAAACAACCAGTTGAAAACTATTCTTTAAGTGAACATGTTGTTTGAAGGTGTTATATTAAGCAAAATATTATTACAATATCTGCGTGTCGTTGTAATAACGACAACATAGAAGAAGCTCATGTTAACCCCACCGTTGATAATAATAGTCATTTAGAAGAGGAGATTCCCATTTAAGGACAAGAATTAGAAAGACATCAAAGAACATATGTGCCATTTAATGCGAAAGAAATAGTTATCACCTTGACTGCGGCGGTTAAATACTTAATATACTAGTTCTTGCCTCACATGCCCTCGGAGATACGTTATGGTCTATTCTGTCCGTGCGTCTCTAGTACACAAAATTATAACTTTTGCATATATTACTTACAGAAAATTATTATAGAAGTATTAATCTACTTTCCTCTCAAACAGGACATGCCGCCAAAATCCGATGAAGCACAGACAGCTAAACAAATTTTCTCTCGGACGTAATTAAATAAAATTAAAGGTGTTTATAAAATAAATTTCTTTATATCAAAGTAAACAGAACAAACGCATTTTAAAATTGATTGGTATTTTCTGCTAACTCTTATTAATTATGTGCCTTATTAAAACAAGGCAAACACTATCCAGGTTGACCAGGGCAATCGGTACAAAAAGTTATAATCCTACAAATCCTTTTTATTCACTTCACGGTAACTTAAACCTAAAGATTTAAATACTTAACGACAACCCCTACATGGCTTTCGTCGTTTTCTTCCAGGTCCTTTAGGTTTGGTAAAAGTATGCACTCCTTTTTGGAAGGGGTTTTTCTTCAGCTGATTGTATTAAATTTTAAGCTAACTGACTGACGTCTGAATTCTGTAATGTTCATTTTTGTTTCAGAGCACATATTGAATATAATTAAACTATTAACAACAACTGTACCGAGTATCATCTCAAATACTACTTTTCTAAAAAAAAATTAATAAGAGATATTAAAATTATAACTTATTTTTTTTTCTTACCGGTAACATTTTAGTCTTCGACGTAGCACTGTATGGTAAGATGATATCCAGTCAGAATAGTCTACGCCTTTCTTTAAAGAGATGTAATCAATTATACATTTCAGTTTCACAATATCCTCTTTTTGCCTATTCTGCTTTTCTGTATGGCACTTGAAATCATTAACACAGGTCTTTTATTTATCCACTTAAGAATTCTTAGTCCATCTTTATTTTTCCCAATGACCTCTGTTCGCTTCATCTTCTTGGACTGGTTAAAAATTGGTAGTATTCCTTTTCTGTTTCGTCTTAGAGTCCCACAGTACATCATTTTTTTTGTTAACAATCTTTTAATGAGAGGCATTCCTGAATAAAAGTTACTCTGAGATAGCGCGTTGCCTGCTTTATCTGTGATACACTGAAATATTTTAGGAACAACTGCTTCAGAGTCTGCTACATTAACAAGTTGTTGTTCATTTTTTCCTATGTGAATACTTACATTGAAAGTATAGCCTTTGGAAGAACAGAGTTTGTATAGTTTCACTCCATATTTATGAGTCTTGTTGAGGATGTACTGACGAAAATGGGGTCTCTCTCTGAAAGGTACCATAGATTCATCTATAACGAGAATGTGGCCAGGCTTATTTATTCTTTGAAACTTTTGAATCAACTTCGTAACTAAATTTTCTATCTTGCATAATCTATTAGTGGTATTAGATGTCTCATTATTTTCAAAATGAAGAAGTTTTAATAAAATCAAAAAGCGGTCTCGAGTTAAAACTTTTGAGATTAATTTATTATAAAATATATCATGTTTGGACCAATATAAATTTAAATGTGGTACACACCATTCATCACTATCACTATTCTTAGCACTCTGTTTAATATTATCTGATGGAACTTGCTCATATGGTGTAGTAATAATTTCTTCATCACTATCAATAAAAGAGTTTAAATTTTTTTCATTTTTTTACGTTCTATGTGAATAAAAAATAAGGCTCAGTGCAATTTTAGTGCATGTTAACTTGGAAAAAGATCACTACAGAAGCAATGCGACCAATTTGTCGCATTAGAGTTAGAAGTGCCTGATGATTTCAAGGACAACAATTGACAGTGACCTTGGAGGAACCTACAGCTGCCTAAGAAAGGGAATGTCAAACATTAAAACGTCTAAAACAAATAGAAAAAGGGTAATT
The DNA here is from genome assembly GCF_040954645.1 of Diabrotica undecimpunctata. Lineage (NCBI taxonomy): Eukaryota > Metazoa > Arthropoda > Insecta > Coleoptera > Chrysomelidae > Diabrotica > Diabrotica undecimpunctata. The sequence goes on along the minus strand of NW_027312742.1, from coordinate 22,408 downwards.
CGATTGAATAACAAAATTATAATGTAATGGCATGTCTCACAAAACAGGGAAAATAAATAGGTATATATATGGAAGGCATACGTGCAGCCCAGTTAGAAAAGAAGCATATTAACTTAAGAAAGTTTGTGGCATTAGAGTTGGAAGACTCTAATGGTTTACAGAACAACAAGTAACAATAATCACGGAGAAAGCTAAAGCTGCCTAAGGAAAGGAACGCCAAATGTTAAAACGTTTTAAACAAATAGAAAAATGTAAATGAAGGGTCTTCGGAGAAAACCATGAATGTCACAAATTAACTAAAATTGAGTTAAGTACGCCATCTAGTAAGTTTTGTTAATATCTATGTTTGGACATTTTAAATAAGAAAGAAAACAGTGCATGTCACGAGTTATTACAGTTTTTAAATACCCTATATCGGTAGAAAACCATACATACTGCGCGTAAACGGCTGAAAGACTGAATGTCTCCTCAGCAGTGCCAGAAAATGTAATTGGCATCCTTGTCTTGCAAACGGTCGTGTCAGTGTAGTAAATACATCGTTATATCCACGTCCTTGTGCAGTTCTGTTTGGTTAGTTAATTTATAAAACAATTATAGCAGATAGTGGAAACATATCCACTAAAATAAGAGTAAAAATGGGCAGGTTATACGAAGTCATGAAAAAAATTAAGCTTCAGTCACATGAGTTTGGTGAATTCTGCAAATGCAAACGCTTAAAGTGTTATCACACAGTAAATGAAATAAATAGACAAAGAATTTTAAATCATTTTAATTCATTATCTCATAATGAACAAAATGCGTATTTATGTTCTCTTATATCATTAGTAAACGTACAGAGGCGGCGATATAAGGCCAAAAATGTTCATGATGCAATATATCATGATGCAGCCTATATGTACAGGGTCAGAGTTCAGCCAAGGTCAACTGCTAATGCTGAGGATGAGAAAAAACATTACGAAGAAGTACAAGTTTGTGCCAGGTTTTTTCGTGCAGTTCATGTTATTACAGGGGCAAAACTGCAACATCTACAGAAAGAGTTAAAGCAGTCTGGCACGGCTCCTAAAGATAAAAGGGGCGGAATAAATTATAACAAACTGAAGCCAAGTAGTGTTAATAGTGTTTACGAGCATATCCAGTCAATAAAATCAAGAAGTAGTGACTATAGTTACATGATAGTAAAGGTAAAACCTACTTGCCTGAAACTTTAAATATAATGAAAATGTTTTCTCTGTTTAAAGAAAAATATCCGGAAGTTAAAATTTCTTATCAAAGTTACAGAGAAATTTTTAGACAAAAATATAACATAAGTTTCGGTTATCCGCGATCGGATACCTGCAGTGAATGTGACGAAATTACTGCAAAAATTAAAGCAGCTGAAACAGACTAGAAAAGTGGACATTCTGAAATAACCAAATTAAAAGCACTTAGAGAACTCCATCTTCGTAGGGCTTAAGCGTTTTATGACAGGAAAAAGGAAAGCAAAAGAAGGGCACGAATAGAAAAGAATTATGAAGCTATAGCTATGGACTTGTTTCCATGCCGCTGATCCTTATTTTTATACATATCCAGAGTTTATTGCTAAAAGGGATCAGATGAAGTGTGTTCGTTTCTTTTCGATTTTATTATGCATTATTTGTCTCCCATTGTTCATCTCTACACATCTACACATTTTCTGTGACGGAGCAGGTGGACAAAACAAAAACTATACAGTGGTAAGGTTTATTCATTACATGGTATCAGTAGTAAAATGTCGTCAATCCATTAAAACAACATATCCCGTTAGAGGCCATTCGTACCTTGAGTACCTTATTAACCTTAAAAAAAGAATGGAAACGCATGCTGATTGGAAGGAAAATATTATAGCTTTTCGCATAAAGCTTGCCCCGTTTAATGTAATTTCAGTATCTCAGTGTTTGATCAAGGGATGGATGAATTTTTTTGATAGATATATCAAAATTTAATATTCTATGCAAAGAATTAAAGAGGTGATGTGTGTTAATACTCATATTCGTACTGTATTTCACATAGATTCATATAATGGTAGCAAACTTGAGGACCTCATCCGTTCTTCCGTTCAAGCTGAAAAGTCTCATAAATTGTCACCTTTGGAATTTAAAACACCCATAATCATACTTCATCTTTATTGCTATTAACAAAGACAAGTTCAAAGACATAATGTTTTTGTCAAAGTTTTGCGAATCCGAACAAGCAAAAGAAATTTACCTGAGTATACCTCATGAAATGAAGATAAAAAAATCGGTTGCCTGTAAAGTCGGTTTTACGGGCGAAGATTTTACGTGACAACGTCTTTTTCTCGGTAGAATATTTATTGATATGAATATTATTAAATTGCACAATAGGAACAAGGAATTAAATGAAAATAAGAATTGCACAAATTTTAACTATATGAATATATTTTGTTTACCAAAACATTGTACATGTAAACTTAAACTTAACTAATTTCTATTTGAGTGATTTTGTTGAGGATAGCGCGCAGCGGACCGATCATGTTTGAGTGAGAGAGACGCAAGGCATTCGCCGGTCCGGCGGGCCTCTCTCTCGTTCGGTGACTCATCGTAACAGACGTGAGCGGGCGTTACACTTTTTCATGAGTGACTCCGAGCCACAACCTAATTTAAGACGTTGTCACGTCAAAAAAAAACAAACAAGGAACTGTGAATAAGTCAAATCTTAAGGAACTGCAGCCCGTTATAATGAAGAAACGTTTGGTTCAGAAAAGAAACGCACCTGGACTTTCATCATTTTCTTCCATAAAAGATTGTCACTGACTGATATTTTCCTTTTTTTTACAAAAGCTGTTTGTTTCGTTGGTTTAATTTTAAGTAGTAGTTTTTAGTAGTAAATGTTAATGATAAATGTTATATAATATAATATATCGGGCACATATTTTAGTTTTTACACCGCATTTAACTGTAAAATTCATTTTTTTTAATAAAATATTTTGTGACATTCATGGTTTTCTCCCGAGACCCTTCAAATGTGAGGGAAATAATAAATTTAAAATATAATGGCATGTTACGCAAAAACTGAATAAATCAAAATAGGTATATCCTATTGGAGGTATTGAATTATTTCAATATTGGACTTCTTTTGTTTGTTTCGGTGTATTGTTTTTAGTTTTTATCTAAGATTGATATTGACTGGATTATGGTCTGATCCTACGTCCATGCTTGGGTAGAATTTGGCACCCTCGATATACGATTTAATTCTATGAGTAATCTCTGAAATAATAATATACGTTAGAAATATATAATCTTATACTAGAAAATACTAGAAAATGAGTTCTAGAAAAAAAGAGGGGGTACCAGAAAAGTACAAAGCACAATCATCATCATCATCAGTGGCATTACAGCTCGTTATGAGCCAAAGCCTTCTTCAGAACAATCTTCCATTCGCCCCTGTCTCTGGCAACACTTTTCCATGCTTTTACTCCAATGGATTTTAGATCAATTCTCTATGTTATCTTGATACCCAAGTTTTGGTCTTCCTCTGGCTCGTCTTCCCACTGGTCCTCTTCGGTCGAAAATTTTTCTGATCGTTGCATCTTCATCTCGCCTAATAACATGTCCTATCCATCGAAGGCGTGCTAATTTAATACATTTTACAACGTCAGGTTCCCTAAAACTTCTATATAACTCAAAGTTGTAGCGCCTACGCCACAAACCCTGTTCTTGGATTCCTCCATATATTTTCCTTAGAATTTTTCTCTCGAAACGTTTTAGCAATTCTTGGTCGTTCTGTGTAAGTGACCACATTTCAGACCCGTATGTTGGCCTTATTAGTGTTTTGTAATGGTAACTTTAATTTTTCTGGGCAGTTTTGGGGCCATATGTTTCCTCAAGCCGTAATAGCATTTATTGGCAAGCACTATTGTTCTTTTAATTTCTTCGCTGACATTGTCTTTGGTCAGCAGCGAGCCCAGGTAGACGAAGGTGTCCACACCTTCCAGTTCCAGATCATTAATTAATAGTCTAGGTATCTGGTTGCCTGATCTAGTACAATACATATACTTGGTTTTCTGTGCGTTTATCTTTAAACCCATTCTAAGTGCAGACGCCCTTAGTGATCGAAATGCTTCGATCAGAGATTCTGTGGACCTAGCAATAATGTCTATGGCATCTGCATATCCGACCACTTGTACAGATTTATTAAAGATATTAATACATTCGTATTAATATGGCACTCTCGAATTACTTTTTCTAGTGCAAGGTTAAATAAGAGACACGACAGTCCGTCTCCCTGTCTCAGTCCATTTTTACAATGGAAGGGTCTGGAAAAGTCGTTTTGGATTCTGACTATACTCTCTACGCCTGTGAGTGTAAGTTCCGTTAGTTAAACAAGATGAAGCAGCATTTGAAATTCCACCATAACATGTAGAAGTTTTTGTCTGCTGACTGAGTCGTATGCGGCTTTAAAATCCACGAATATGTGGTGGGTGTCGACTCCGAACTCAAGCGTTTTCTCAAGAATCTGTCTGACTGTGAAGATTTGATCCATTGTTGATTTATTGAGTCGGAAACCGCACTGGTAGTTCCCAATTATTTGTTCAGCATAGGGGATCAATCTCCTGTACAATACGTTGGACAATACTTTGTATGCCACCTTAAGTAGGGTGATGCCCCTATAATTATCACATACCATCATATTTTCATTTTTGTGAAGAGGGTGCATTACACCTAATTTCCAGTCCGCGGGCGTTTCCTTCTGTTGCCAGACTTTGGTTACTAATTTATGCATGTGGTTAAAAGGGGTGTCACCTTCATTCGTATATAGTTCGGCAGGAAGATTGTCCAAACCGGGAGCTTTGTTATTTTTCAGTTTTGAAATGACTTTTCTAATTTCATCTTCGGTGGGGGGCGGCTCTTGAGCGTTTTCATCCATTTCAGGCAAAGTAATTTCTATTTGGTCTTCTTCACGACTATTGCTAAGCAGTTCTTCAAAATGATTCGCCCACCTGTTTAGTATCTGTTCTTTGTCACTAATTATGGAACCATCTCTGTCTTTACAAGCTGTTATTCTGGGTTTGAATTATTTTCTGCAGCTGTTTATCTTCTGGTAGAATTTTCGCGTCTTTTCTATTGTGGCGGTTAACAATCTCGTTTAGAGCGTTTTCGTATAGCTCTGTCTTTTTCCTTCTAAACGTCCTTTTTTCTTCTCGTCTAAGATTTTCATAGTCTTCCAGGTTTGATCTAGTCCTGCGCACAATGTACAAAGTACAAAGCACAATGTAACAAAATATAAACAGAATTAATCGACTATAACAAAAAATAAAGGGGAAAAACTTTGGGTGCGGTGAGAATTAACCCCACCCGGAGCAGCGAAGATTAAATTAAACTAATCCCAATTTTTTTCACAAATATTTCAAAACAACGACAACAATTTTTTATTGTATAATTATTTCCTATCCTTGGTATGCATTGTTATTTATATGGTTAGAGTAATCCAAAAACTGACGACTAATAATGAATATCACAATTTATTAAATGAGTGTCATAAGTTTTGGAAATTGGCCCTTTATAAAAACATTCATTTTAATATTTCAATTAGAATACGGTGAACTTGTCAGTCGAGCCAATTTGGACAAATAAGCCTTTTATTATTCATTACTTTACGAAGAATAAATTCGAGACAGCAGGTGTCAACACAGACATAATTTCTTCTACGAACCGTTTTACATAAGACTTTCAATCTCACCCCAAAGAAAATCGACTAAGGTCCTAAGTGAATTACGCTGAGGCCGAAGAGCAATATTGAAAATTAAATTTGTGTTCGAGTTCGGGGCGCCACGGTAAGGGGGAGGCAGGCTCGAGACGAGATGATATGTAACGGGTTTACAGAACGGAATTTCGTCCGGGAAATAAACAACCAAGATTGGGATGAAATTAGAATTCCTCTAATAAGGACTGTCTAGAAACTAATGAAGGCTGGGAGAGCGAAGTCATAGTGATTTTCTTTGGAGAGAACGCGTCGGAGTCGTTACTGTTACTGCCGATTTGATACGGATACTGTCTAATGAGACAATTGGGTTCTAAACGGTTTTGTAGATTCGAATAAGACTAAGAATTTATATGAATTATTTTACTGCCAACTGCTTTTCTTAGTAAATTTACTATATATGTAAGCTCTTTTCGTGCCAAATAGCAGACTGTGATAATTTTTGTTTGTGATCATTTTTCATTTTCCTGGATCATTTGTCACTACTTGATAGTTTTATGGGTTTCTCTTTAATTCATTCTTAGTAGGAAGTATATTTTGTTTAATACAAAAATCATGTTACATCACTAAAGAGTTACAACGTCAGAACTCCACAGCGTTGCCAAAATATCAGAATTGTAGACAAATGTGAGAAATTTTTAAAATGTCAAATATTTAAGAACACAAATGTTGTACCGTTTTAAATGTCACATGTTTGTTATCTTTCTTTTAATAAGTATTTTATTTTAATTTCTTTTGATTTAAACATCTATTATTATCTTTATCTTTTATTTTACGATGTTTATTATAAAAATAGTTGGCGCTCAAATTTCTATTCCACTAATTAACTAAATATCCTATTTATTCTTTATTGTTAAGTTTCAATGTTTATTTATTTAAGTTAAATATTTTGTATTTGACTCCAGTCTGTTCTATATCACAGATATGGGACATATACATTTCTATGCGGCACTTTAATAGAAAGTATTTGTGTCAGTTGACTACTCTTGGACTTCTATTATATTAGCTGGACTTCAATTCGATAAAAAGGGAAGTTGCTGTTCATCTATAAGCAGGCATTTTTCGATTTCAAATTTATTTATATCGTTAAATCTTTCTCTGGGTTTTCTTGGCCCAATTTTTGTCCACCTACAGTACTTTCATTTAGTCACATCAACAACTAATTACTACATTCTGCAATTCTGTCCAGCTACTTGATATCAGATGCCATCAGTATCATTTAATAATGTTTTTATGTAAAGTTATTATAAAAAACGATTTCCGAAGTGAAAATTGAAACGTCAATTTCCACTAAAATAGTAATTAAATCGTTACACATTTCATGTCCCACGTTGGTTGGGCGCCAATGTATTGATTTTAATTCAGATGTGAAAAGTTTGACTAAGCTTTTGCTAGAAGGTACTAAAATTTGGACATTTCGACAGCCCAGAAAACAGAAAACAATTTATTTAATTGTTCAGTTCTTCGCCAACACAGCAGGTTGTACCTCTTTACTCGAACCATTAAAAATGGAAATTTCTTTTTCACAGTGTTCTATAGCATTAGATCCATATTTAAATAATCTTGTTCTGTATTGCCAATATGATTATTGTAATATTGTTTCATTGTTTGGAAATGTCTCAAATCAGTTTAATATGGTTAAAAGTGCAATGATATGAAAGAAGACATAGAACTTTCTGATCATATTGCTAGCTAAATGGTCTATGATATTCACATGAGGTGGTTTATTTCTAAAAAAGAATCATTTTCATGTATATATACAAAATGTTTATATGATCGACCTCTGCAGTAGAACGAGATTTAAAACAAGCTCCACATAAAACCAGTTTTTAGGTTTTAAAAAGCAACAAAATAATTACAGTTTTATTTACAAAGTCTAAATCTAAGTGATTTTTCTCACCACAAGTATAAAATCTGTGAGTACAAATATTTATTTAATCTAAGTAATTAACGTTTAAGTTAAATCCACGTAAACAAGAATCAATTTTTGGTTATAAAGCAACAACTTTTTACTGCTACCATTTATCAGTTCTAATATCGAGGGGACACGACCGGACTAGGATTTTAAAAGTTATAGATGATAATAATTAAAAATGGATAATTTTCCGCCTCTTGGGGCCCCTGAACAAGAAATGGACCAACGTTTATCAAATACAAATATTAAACAATCTTTTGCAACTGTCACAAGTCAAAATGTATCTACATTTCCATCCAAAATACAAGCAATAATTTTTCCTGCTCTGGAAAATACAAAGTTGGACAACTATCGATTTGCAGTTGGTGATTTAATGCTTCCAAAAATATTCCATTGTTCTCTAAATTAATGTCACCAAATGAAAGATTATTAATACCAAATGTTTGTCCTTCAATCGCACATTCAATTATTGAAAATGCACTTTCTAATTTAGGATTAACTTTGGTAACTCCAATAATTTTTTTAAAAATTGGTACATCAAATCCTAATTACAAACACATTTTCAGTTTCAGAAGGCATACTTTTATTTCTCCACCAGTCTCATCAATACCCTACTCAATAATTGTGAATTACGAAATGACATCATATCGTATATTTCTTGTAATGAAGAAAGATCTATGTACTAATTGCAGCCAAGCGGGACATTTGGCTGAAAATTGCCCAACTACTAAGGAAACTCAAACATCTTAAACACAAAGTGCTGCTCCAACTACTGCAACTGATCCAATAGACAATGAATACATTCCCCTAACGCAAAACATATTTTCCTCGGCTCCTACACTATCAACTAAACCGGATATCTATATTTTACCATCTTCTCATGTTAGGGAAAGCACTTATTTTCAACAAATATCCCACGATCCTCCCTCAAACAAACGAAATGGCTCTGAAATTATAACCCCTCCACCAAATGATACTCCAGTAAATAACCCCTTTCCAGACCCTAAATTAAATACACTGGAAAATGCTCATGGTACCCCTGACCCAGTAAGCTTAATAAAAACTTATACAAATGATCTAGAAAACCTATTGAAACTTTTAAATCGACTACATGAAAATTAGTTTAGACTCTGAGATTCAGTTGCTTAAATCATCGATATCCTGGATAAACGAATTCAATAACTTACCAACTATTAGGTCAATCTAGATGAGATTTAGCATACTTCAATAACTCATTAATTGTCATAATTTTAAGTAATTTAATTATATGCCGTTATACAAAAAAAAGTTATTAACATTAATAAATTACTTTAAAAATAGGAGTTTTTTGCAATTATCGCGGTCAATTGTTTATGTATTTTAATTTAGTTTTTCGCCAATAAAAGAACTTTTTAAGATCTACAACTTTTTTCTAAACCATTTTTCTCTAAAATAGTATAAGAAGCGTCAAAAAGGTATTTTTTTATTAACAAAAATCGCATAGGACAAATTGGCTCTTAGCGAAACAATAGTAGTGAACAATATTTTGTATTACCTACATTATTTATATGTTTAGATAGCGTTTAGAATGTTTACAAAGTTAAGAATTAAGTTTAAAAATCTTTTTAGGTTTAACATATTGCACTGTAGACCTAAAATATAACTTAATTTATTGGGTATATTGTACAATATGCGCTTTGGCGTTAATACTGGACATTTCTCTAATATATGTTTGATGTTATCTTTCCTTCACATTTGTCACATCTTGGTTCTCGTTTGTTGGAAAACTCATGGCTAATAGTTAATCGCGTATGACCCAGCCGGAGTCGCGTTAATATTACCTGGTCTCTCCGAATTGTTGGTAATGTGGGTCAGGATTTTATCGATCTTTTAATATCGCGTAGCTTGGCCGATGACACTTTTCACTTTTCTTCCCACATATATATCGCACTTTACGTAAATGTTTCAGTACAGTCCGCACTATCACTAGTTGCAGCTTTTTTTGCAACGTTGTCTGCCTCTTCATTTCCTTGAATTCCAATATGGGATGGTGACCGGAAGACTATAACAGTTTTTCCATTTATTTAAGCGGTATGAGCTTATTGTTTTATCTTGATGACCAAATGATTAGTTAGGTAGACATATTGGATTGACTGTACGGAACTTAGAGTGTCTGTGAGTGTGAGTATAATATGATTGGTAGACTTCGGCAAATATGCATATTGCATATTTTGCATATTGTGCATATTTTATGCAAATATTTCATATTTTTAGATATTTGTATAAAAGTTTGCATAAAGTGCATAAAAATTCAGATTTTTATTCTGTATTTGAAAATTTTTAAACATACCAATTTATTTCAATTCTTGTATAAAATTTTGTAGTCATTTTAATCAAGAAATGATCTAAGCACGTATTCTCTACAGGTACAAAACATTTACAATTTCAAAGAAGATCAATTTAAGTAGCCCTCTTAGAAAGTCTCGGTCACTGAGGCATTCAGTTATTGGATAATCGCTAAGGGTTCGCTCATTTGCATTTTATGATCTAATCCCAAAATCTATCTACAATTTATTGTATCTTAACAGCAGGTAAACGGCTAATAGTTTTGTTCCTAATTTAGGGATTTTCCAAAATCTCCCAGTTTATTGAATTAGGTACCTAAACATTTCTAATTTGATGCTCAGATTTGTAAATCATTTTTGTTTTGATATTCAAAGCGTAAACACTCGTTGTGCGTAACAAAAAGGAAGATTGTGATTTTATAATGCCTAAAACAACCAGTGCTTCAACTTGGATTAAACCTTATAAAGAGCTGTCTATGGATATGGGAAAAATCTACTGTTCAGTCTGTGGCAAAATTGTAAGTATCTAATATTTTCTATTAAATATCTAATATTTCATACATACAGGGTGTTTCCAAATGACACTTACAACGTTTGACTGTAGATACTTCTCGAAAAATTGAACAAAACGATATAGTTAATGAAAGTCAAACTTATTTACTTTTCGAGATACAGGGTGTTAAAATTAAAAAAAATTAAATTCTTTTAGTTAATAACACCAATAACTTTAAAACCAATAAACGTATTTACTTGAAATTTAGTACTCGTAGGTTGTTTTTAAATGAAAAATAGCTTCCTTTAGTGAGAAAAAATTGTCCATGGTACAATACAATGGTGTGTATTTAGAAAAATGTTTCACCTTAACTTTTTTTTATGAAGTCAGCTATTCTAAAACACAATTATTTTTATTGTAATTGAATTAACAAAAAAAAACTTTTGTTGAATTTTAAAATAAGTTATATGATGTACTAATGGTTAATAACAAAAACTAATTTGTGGATTAATACTGCATTTAAAACACTTAGCGAGTGTTTTTTTTCCAAACCAGTTATTTGATTAACCAAAAACACCTTGTATATTTTTATATTTTAAAGGTTGGGTTAAAATAAAGGTTTTTATTTTTATTTATAGATAGTATGTGAGAAGAAATTTCAGATAGACCAACATGTGAGAACTGCTTCACACATTGCAAAAAAAAGGAAAAATAGAGGGAAAAACATCAAACTTCAATGGCTAAATGTTTCCAATCTACTTCAAAAAAATTAGATGAGCAAGAAACTTTTAATGAAGACTTGTGTCGCGCATTAGTGTCTGCAAACATACTGCTTTCAAAATTAGCAAATGTAAATTTTAGTTCGTTTCTAAAAAAAATATTGCAAACTTAATGTTCCAAGTGATCGGTCTCTAAGAAGAAATAATGTGAACGGGCTATACTCGTCGGTGTTAATTAATATTAAGGAAGAAATTGCAGATAATTATTTTTACATATCTGTAGACGAAACCACTGATTCCTCAGGAAAGTATATTGCTCATTTATTGATTGGTGTTCTTAAAGAAGATACCTTACCAAAATCTTATCTTATTTCATGCCAGCAACTTGAGAAAACAAATGCTTTAACAATTTCGCGTTTTATACAAGAAAAAATATCAACTTTTTTTCTTCCGACAACTATTCCTTCTAATAAATTACTGCTTATTTTATCGGATGCTGCTCCTTATATCGTGAAAGCAGGACAAAATTTAAAAATATTTTTCCCAGATTTAATACATGTTACTTGTGTAGCGCATGGATTAAACAGAGTTGCAGAGGAAATACGAAAAAAGTTTCCTCTTGTAAATACCATGATATCTAGTGTCAAAAAAGTATTTCTTAAATCTCCTATAAGAATTCAACTTTATAAAGAAATGCTACCTAACATTCCTCTTCCACCACAACCTATTTTAACGGGATGGGGAACATGGTTAGAAGCAGCTAATTTTTATGCAGATCATTTTGTTAAAATAAAGAACATAATTGATACGTTAACAGATGAAAGTTCCCAATCTCTTTTGGATTCTAAACAAACTTTTCAGAGTAACTTGCTTCAACAAGAACTTTCATTTATAAATCAAATTTTAGTTTTGTTCAAAAAACAATTACTCAGTTAGAATCACCAAAAACTGTCATTGTTCGAAAGTACAGCATTAATAAAAGAATTTGCGTCATGTTGTCGGAACGTTAGAGGTAATATTGGAAAAGATATTTTAAAAAAATTTGAAGCTACTATGGAAAAAAATAAAGGTTGCCATATTCTTTCTGAAGTAGTCAGTGTTCTAGCTGGAAATATTTCGGAAACAATTAATTTAGAACCAAATGTTTTGGTTAGTTTGAAAAATGCTCCCGTTACATCAGTTGATGTTGAACGAAGTTTTTCCATATATAAATATTGTACTCAGACAGAAGCCACAAGTTTTTGTTAGAAAATTTTGAACACCACTTGGTCATTTATTGTTACCCACAATTCTAAATAAGTTTATTCATACTTAAAAATGATGTAGTTACTTAAAATAAATGTAAATCTTAATGAATAGTAGGAAATATTTAGTTATGTACACTTTTTTTTTTTTAAATAAAATTGTTACTATTTTACGATTTTTTTATTTATTTGTATGCATATTTTGTAAAATATTTGCATATTTTCGGGTAAACACGTGCATATTTATGCGCATATTTTCTACATTTTTATTTGCATATTTGCCGAAGTCTAATGATTGGTATTATTGAATGCATTAAAAGCAAGGGTGGCCTGGCATAGAGCGTATAGTTCAGCAGAGTAAATGAAGTACTCTGAAGGGAGTTTGTATTTATTTATTGATGTTGGGGTTATGATTGCAGCACCAGTACCTTCATTTGATTTAGATGTATCTGTGTTTATTTGTTTATAGGTCAAAAAGTTATGTTTTAACTTTTATGATTATTTAAAAAAAGCAAAGTCAACTATACGTCTTTAAGAATTTGTCATCAGCTATTCCTCATATACCTTTAAAACCTTTAAAAAGATTATTACGTGAAATGAGGACATGGTTTGACCGCTCTTGCGCTGAAATCTTTTGTACTACAGGTTTTCAAAACTACAATTGCCATTTGGATAGCCAAAATTCAGAAAGAAGAAGAAAAAATTATAATAAATAGTAGGACATTTTATTTCTATGTAGTCTGAATGTCATAAGAAAAAACAGTTTTTTATGTCTGTCTATCAGTTATCTACACTTAAACTAGCAGTATCTGTTACTTGAATATACCTTTTTAACAGTATATAAATTCTCAGAATTATCTCAAACAAATGAATTATAATGGTTAAATTAATATTCCCAATTGATGTATGTTGTTTTATATCTATAAATAATTTTTTGATTACGGTAGACATTAAGTGTTTTATTTTGTGGTTATAACGTAAAATTTATGGCCAAAATATTTTGCAACCAAAAAGCCTTATATCATGTCATATGTAACCAAAAGCGGTGAAAAATAGACCGAACAATCTGTGGAGAAGCTTTTTCAATATAACTTCCAAATACAATAGACATAAATATCGAGATTTTGGAGATTTACAAAGGGCCAGTTAATAGTAGGTCTATTTCGACTGAATATCCGCTAAGTGTGCCCTTTGTACGAATGCTTTGATGGCTTGGAAATTGGGTCCAGATAACATTAGCTCATAGCAAGATAAAGAACAGGGTGAAAGTTTCCTTTAAAGGATTTTGAGTTGTTTGTGGTAGTACACACTTAAAAAAGAAAATATAGCAACTGGTAAATTAGTATTTATGTTAAAGTTATTTTTATATCAGAATAAATTGGTAGAGTCACATAATAATTTTAAGTATCGGAAATTACAAAGTACTTAAAAAAAATCATTTAGCTCAATTTAAATCAACTCAATTCAAGATCTTATATACACTGCTAGCTATTTTATTGACTTTACAGAATTTAACAATTTTTATTCTATTATTTTATTTTGACAGTCCTGTGTTTTTATTAGTCCATCTCCGTTTAAGGATTTCTCCGTTCCCATTTATATCGCAAAGCAGATTTTTGCACGATTTCATGTTAGTTGAAATGTTACATTTTTTGTGCTTTCGCGTGCACAAGACTGACTTTTTTTTAGAGAACGCAATTTTATTTTTTTATGTGTCTTGAAAATATAAGCTTAAGTTTAAGTTTGTGGGGGTCGCCACCCTTGTCTTCCGGCAGCGGGGAAAAAAGCTGCATCTTGGAAAAAGCAGGGAAAACATTTTCGCGCTGTAACTTGTAAACTAACAATCCCACAAAAAAATTTGTAAAAAATTGTTTGTATTAAATCAAAGTTTTCTATAACTTTATTTTGTATTATCTTTATTCGTAAATGAAAAATAAAAAAGTTATAATCAAAAATATTTAAAAATTTTGGAACAAATTTTCTTTTGGTCCTTATAATTGTTTTCTGGTAATTTTACAATAAAATGACATTTAAGCAAAATCATAGGTTTTTCATAGAATAATTTTTACTAAAAATTATTTTTTTAATACTTTTTATGGTTAAATAAAAAAAAAAAGTTAGTAACCAATTCACAATAAAATGGGTGTCAAAGAAATAATATATATTCAATATTATTGACCGGGTTCTTGATTACTCGTAAGGAATACGATAAAAATGAACTATTTGACTTAGGTCTCTATTATATATATTTTATTCATATCATTTTAAATCAATTTATTAATTTCTTAATATTTATATGTTGTTATTAATTTATAATCTATCCATTCCACTACCACAAAACTTAGCACATCTCGTGCGCTTCCGTCGCATGAAAAAGCGCCAATGGACTATGTGTAGTTGCAACGTTTTATTCCAAATATTTTCCACTTTTACAGTTTTATTTTTTTGTTTTTGTTTTGTTTTTGAAGAACTGCTTAGGGGCAATCACGAAGATGGCGAGATTGAGGATCCCATGTTTCAAATGAATGAAGATGATCGGCAACCACCCCCCACTGAAGAAGAAATTAGAGAAGCCATCGCAACACTGAAAAATAATAAAGCTCCCGGTTTCGGGATAATTTCCCTGCCGAACTTTTCAAAAATGGCGGCGACCCCCTCATGAAACACATGCATAAACTGATAACTGCAATTTGGCAACAGAAAGAAACACCCACAGACTGGAAGTTAGGTGTACTGTGTCCTATACACAAAAAGGGAGACATGATGGGTGTGTGATAATTATACAGGCATCACTCTACTCAATATGGCATATAAAGTGTTGTCCAACGTATTGTACAAAAGATTCCTTCCCTACGCCGAACAAATAGTGGGAGGATATCAGTGCGGTTTCCATCCTAATAAATCAACAACGGACCAGATATTTACAGTGAGGCAGATCCTTGAAAAAACCCTAGAGTTCGGCGTCGCCACCCACCACATATTTGTTGACTTCAAAGCCGCATACGACTCCGTTAACAGAAATAAACTTCTACTTGCTATGGTAGAATTTTGCATTCCGTTTGATATTGTCTGGTTAACTGAACTTACACTCACAGATGCAGAGAGCATGGTAAAAATCCAAAACGATCTCTCAAGACCCTTCCATTGCAAAAATGGACTTAGACAGGGTTATGAACTATCGTGTCTCTCATTTAACCTGGCATAAGAAAAAATAATTCGAGAGTCGCAGATTACTACGAATGGTATTATCTTTAACAAATCAGTACAAATTGTCGGATACGCAGATGACATAGACATCATAGGTAGGTCCACAGAATCTCTGACTGAAGCATTTCGGTCGTTAAGAGCATCTGCACACAGAATGGGACTAAATGTAAATGTACAAAAGACCAAATATATGTGTTGCACTAGGTCAAGCAACCCGACACCTACACGAATAATAATTGATGACCTAGAACTGGAAGGTGTTGACACCTTCATATACTTAGGGTCGCTGCTAACCAAAGATAACAACGTCAGTGAAGAAATCAAAAGAAGAATAGTGCTCGCTAATAAGTGTTACTATGGCTTAAGAAGACAGATCGCCTCAAAAATGCCTAGAAAAATTTAACTGACTGTATACAAAACACTAATAAGACCAGTGCTAACATAAGGTTCAGAAACTTGGACACTAATACAGAATGACCAAGAACTGCTCAAACGTTTTGAGCGAAAAATACTGAGACGAATGTATGGAGGCATAAAAGAACAAAGTTTGTGGCGCAGGTGTTACAATTTTGAGTTGTATAGAAGATTTGGAGAACCTGACGTTGTAAAATTCATTAAGGTAGCACGCCTCCGATGGATAGGTCATGTAATCAGACGAGAGAAAGATGCCATAGTCAGAAAAGTTTTTGACCGAAGAGGGCCGATCGGACAACGAAGAAGAGGAAGACCGAGACTTAGGTACCAAGACAACCTAGAAAATGATTTGAAGTCTATCGGAATTAAAGCATGGAGAAGAGTTGCCAGAGACAGGGGCGAATGGAGGATTGTTCTGAAGAAGGCTTTGGCTCATAAAGAGCTATAACGCCACTGATGATGATGATTTACAGTTTTATATACCTATGTTATTAAAAAATTTTCCGGTTTCTTACCGGTAGATTTATTATAAGCCGGAACATATTATTTTTTCCTATCGTGACAAAACTGTACCTTTAACGATTTTCAAAAAATTCATAAGTATTTCTTATAATTATATCTTTATGTTGTAAAAAAATTAACAAAATCCTATGTTTGGTTTTCCGCTTTATACTTAGAAAAAAGAACTTTTCTTTAGTTTTTTCGAAAACGAAAACATGAAGTTTGCTTAAAATTTGTCATAATACTTCATATCAAATATGTCATCACATATACCTTCTCAATTTTTTCAAATTTTTTGAATGTTAAGTTTGTCTTTTGGGGGTGCAGATCAAACTTAAGTTTAATAAGACCACCGTACCGTACTCGAAGATAAACTTCTTGGCAATGAAAAGAACAAAACAAACTTAGATGTTTGCAAAACTACTCTCAGAAGTGGGTTTACGTGTCGACTAGGCTAAATCTGATGCTAATACAGTCATCATCCGTTCTGCTCTTGTTGAGTAGGTGTGTAATGTGAGTATGACTATCAGCATAGAGAACATCAATGGGAGACCTACAGAATAGTGCAATGTGACGTTAGACTCAATTCTTCTTTTTGTTCGTCTGTCATCTGTCAATGTCAATTCATATTTTTGTCTGTCATTGTCAATGTTAATTCTTCTTTTTCGTCTGTCATCTGTCAACGTCAAGTTTTGTTTTTTTTTTCGTCTTTTAAGTTATCTACCAATTCTTCCTTTCCGTCTTTCTTGCCTTCTTTTTCATCTGTCAAGTCATAAGTCATTTTTCTTTTCCGTCTGTCAAGTCTTCTTATTCTTTCACGCGATAAGTGCCAAACGCCAGTTCAAAGGGTGACGTATAATATCTCGTTAAAAAGAAGATAAAAAGAAAAAAAGGGATTAAATTTCATATACGGGGTGTGTACTGCAGCATGCCAAAAAGGCCGTGATGACGTGATTGCTGAACGCCTTAACGTATATAGTTGTGCCATATGTCACATGATACTTAGACACAACTACTTAGAAAATTTTTAGATGAAGGTTGTTCTTCGTTTCCTTTCAGAAGTTGTGTAAAGTAAGTTTGCCAATTTCTCATTACTTCCACAGGTTCATTTATTAATATTCCTTCCTCATTTGTCATATATGGGTTATGTTTCTGATATCCATTTTCCATTTTTCTTGTTTCCTGGTAAAAGGATCTTGTTTCCTTTTTGTGGAACTCAAATTACTTTGAGTTTTTCTTCGTTGTATTTTCTTTTTTTATTTCTGCATGTTCTCTTCATAATTTTTTTTCAATTCTCTATATTCTTGTGTGCTAATGTCAGTATTATTTCTTAAGTTTTTTATTCTTATTTTTTAATTTCTTCTGCTATTTTTTGACATTCCTTGTCATACCATTCTTTTGCTTTTTGTTTTCTATTACTTTTAATTATCATTTCTTTACTGGTGTTTAAAACTGCTTCTTTTATGCTTTCCCACTTTTCTTTCGGGTCTAGTGTTTTCTGGTTCTTCGTTGTTCGTTCTTCTTCTGTGTCGTATTATCTTTAGCATTGCTGTGTTGAATTGTTTTTTGATTTCTTTGTCCCTTTGATTGCCTTTCTTTATATTAGCATTTCTTTTATAACCTGCTCTGACCAAAAAGTGATCTGAATCACATTTCGCTCTTGCCATGCTTTTTATATTTATTATATTATGGACGTGCTTCTTCTTTATTAATATTGTGGTCTATTTGATTTATTGTCCTTTTATTTGGAGAAATCCACGATCCTTAATAAGATAAAGAGGTTTTAAATACAATTAAAGTCAAAAACTTGCAAAATCTGGGACATGTCATGAGGGGCGAGCGTTATAACTTGTTGCAATTAATAATGCAAGGAAGAATACAGGGTAGAAGAAGTCGCGGAAGATGACGCATCTCCTGGTTAAATAATTTGAGAGCTTGTTTTAACTGCACTTCTGCTTCTTCTTAGAGGAGATGGCACGTGAAGAAGAAGAAGACGTTCCTTTATGTATATCTTTAGTGCGTTAATGTGTGCTTTTTATTACCATTTGTCTTTTTGTTGCAAAACCTATAATTCTTTGACCGTTATCATTTGATACATCGTGTTTACTGTATTTCCTGTTATATTTTCATATACAGTGTGGAAACCACTATGGAATAAAATTGTTTGTGTCCTTATTTTAGAAAAATATTAAAAAACATTGAGATACCTTAATTTTTAAATTTAAATGTGCGCTTTTTAAACATAAATTTGAATGTACAGGGTGATCCATGCAAGTCTGGCATAGTCCATAATCTGTATTTTAAATGAAACACCCTGTATATTTTAATATTTTTAAAAGCTCTTTAACAACCTGATCTCAACGAACTATATCATGTAGAGACTATTATGAATAATACAAGGTGAAATTTTAAAATTAAGTATAATTTTCTTTAACACAACTAATTCATAGAATACCCAAGGTAATTGATTGGATAACTTTAAAATAAATGCTCAAAATGTTCTCCACCTTGTTGTTGGCAATAACACAATCTCTTCAAGTCTTCAATGCAAGTTGGTTGGCAAAGGCGTAAGATCTGGCGACCTAGCTGGCCACTCAATAGTACCCTTTCGTCCAACCCCATTTATAGAAGAAGATTTCATTCAAGTAATTTCCCACCATTAAAGCATAATGGGGTGTTGCACCGTCCTGCTGAAACCAGACAGTTTCATGCGGTAGGGTCGGGTCTATGGATTGGGATATAAGTTAGCCAACTAAGGAAGAGCATCGTCTCTTAGCATGCTGCCCAAACATTCAACTTTTGAGGATACTGCGTGTGTGTCTCACGCATCGAATGAGGACTCTGCGCTGACCAATATCTACAGTTTTGTCGGGTTACCTCTCCATTCGATGTAAATGTTGATTCATCAGAAAAAAGAATTGTGCCAAAAGCTATTTCATTTGTGTTAATTTTATCCATTATTCTTTCGCAGAAATCTATTCTACGATCTGGATCGTCTTCTGTTAGCTCCTGCACAAAAGTCAATTTATATGGATAAAGTTTTTCTTCATGGAGACACCTTAGGACAGTTGTGTGACTCACATTATTTTGACGTTCAATTTCACGTGAACTTGACGTTGGATTCTCAAAGTTTTCTGAATTGTGCATAAATTTTAGACACAGTACCTTGTGCAATATTAGGCAACTGAGGATACTTCTGATTGAATAAGTTTGCTACTTCAACTTGACTTCTACAATTTTCCCCGTAACCGATCATCATTAAAATCTTAATTCGGTGGGTCTCAGTTAAATATTTTATTTTTATTTGTGCAAGAAATTAGATTTTAATTATGAATTTATTATTTTGAATGTTAACACACCAACAACTGATTGATATCAATCCGCATTATTTAACGATTTAGTTTAATTATCAGACTATCTAGACAGTTTTTACCTATTCATGACAAAAAATGTTAACACGGTCACTAAACAGAAATTTTCCCCAATATTCTCACACTTAGAGTAGAAGTGTATTGTCTGTATTTAGCTAATTTAAAATAATACCATAACACGTAATAAATTATTAATTTCAAAATTTCACCTTGTATTATTCGTTATAGACCCTACATGGTATAGTTGGTTGAAATCAGGTTGTTAAGAATTTTTTAAAAACATAAAAATATACAGGGTGTTTCATTAAAAATAAGGATTATGGACTATGCCAGACTTGCGTGGATCACCCTGTACATTTTAATTCATGTTTAAAAAGCGCACATTTAAATTTAAAAGTTAACGTGTCCCAGAGTTTTTTATTATTTTCTATAATAAGGGGCACAAACAATTTTAGTGGTTCAAAGTGGTTTCCACACTGTATATCCTCTTTGCCCACTTTAGCATTGCAGTCTCCCATTACTATTTTAATATCAAATGCTGGTAGTGTGTCATATTCTCTCTCTAGTTGCTCATAGTATGCATCTTTGTCTTCTTTGGTGGCGTCTTCTATTGGTGCATGTACATTAATTATGCTTATGTTTCGTTGGTTCCCTTTTAACCTAATTGTACACATTCTATCTGATATCGGCTTGAAATTCATCACTCTGGTTTTCCTTCTTATCTGTATGGTAAAACCTGTTCCTAGAAATCTGTTACTCCCCCACTTTTAAAAAATACTATATCATCTATTTCTACTATTTCTATGTCTAATTGTTTTGTTTCTTGTAAAGCTAATATATCTATTTCATATTTTTTTGTGTCTCTAATTAATTCTTTAAGTTTTCTTGTTTCATGAGTGCCAAAACATTTAATTAACATACAAATAATGTTTTATAATGTAGGGTGGCTATTTTACGAGATACAGCGAGAAAACCCTATGTCTCCTTTTTCCAAGATGGAGCCGGGGGGCAAGGCTGGCAACCTTTAACGTAAGCTTATATTAACCACCCCCCACATATCAAAAAATAAAATTACGTCGTCTCAAAAATGTAATTTTAAGGTAAGTTTTCAATGGACTACGTTGTTAAAGTAAAAACTACTGTTTTTATTAGATTCAATAAAAAATCAATATTGTCTAAGTGTTTCACTACAGTTTTGTAATTTTTTGTTGTATTTCCGATCGTCGTACCGGAAAACCAATCAACTAACGGGATAAAGTGCACAGGAAAAAGTGTAACCAAATCTCAGGAACAACTGTTAGCTCAATGATTTATTATCCTATTAGGGAAAGGTTATTCTGTCTCGGGATCGTAGTAGTCCGATTTTAGCGGTATTCTGACTACAACACCGTGAGAATCATTATGTATGGACGTTAGCAGGAACGGGGGTCTAAATTTCTTGGAAAGTAGAAAGGATCTACGATGGGGAATAAAAAAGTCAATTATGGTAAAATGTAACCATTTAGTAGAATGCTTTTATTAAACAACGTTTTCTAAAATAACATTAAAAAGTTTTTATTTCAAACTAAGGTTCACAATCCATTTTAAAAATAAACATTTAATAGTGAATATTTTACTAAAGGATTTAAGTCGACTACTTTAAACTAGAAAAAAATCAAAACATATGCAACGTATATAAAAATGTAGATTTTTAAACTCTAATCACTAAAAAATTTAAAAGAAAAATGTCTTCTTTTCCTTCTTTCTTTGTATGTAGGCTTTAAAGCCTGATTCTTTTTCAATATTAGCCCCATAAATTGTTTAAATTATCGCACAATCTTTTTCTTGGTCTTCCAATACTTCTTCGTTCATTTTCCATATCCTCTGCTATTCTACTAATGTTCGTTCGACTCCTGTTTCCGTTTTGTCACCCATCCATTTATGTCTTCTATATTGCATGCTCTTCTTATGTTTTCACTTCTCTCTCTATCCAACATACTTTTTCCTGATATTCTTCGAAGTATTTTCATCTCTGTTGTTTCTAGTAGTCGTCTTCTTTTAGATGTGTCAGATCTTTTCTCCGCCGTGTATGTTAATATAGGTCTAATTGCTGCTTTATAGATTCTTGTTTTTGTGTCTTGTCTTAGGTGTTTGTTCTTACAGATCTCGCCGCTTTACTTGCTTTTAAGCTTTGTTATCGTACTTCTTCTTCAATATCTCCGTAACTAGTTAAATCTATTCCCAGATATCTCAACCTTGTTTCCTGCATTATTATTTTCCCATCTATTTCGATTTTACATCGTAGTTTTTGCGTCTGGTACCTTGCAGTACAATATTAGTTTTTTGTATAAGTTTTGTCATTTCTAGGGTTATACTTTCTCCTCCATGTTTTAGAAGCTCGTTGGTTATTCCGCCTGGTTCTGGTGACTTTCTATTTTTGAGTAAATTTAGGGCTATCTCTACTTCCTAAAAACTGATTTCTATTTCGTCACTCTGAGATAGCGC